>NC_056746.1:260945708-261245708 GCF_019279795.1 Protopterus annectens | reverse complement strand
TATTGCTACTAATGTGTTTGGCCTTAATTGCACACACCACAAAGCATTTAGGAAGAGGTGTGTCCCGAGTTTCCTGTTAAGTGAAGAATATCACCAGGCCTTATACAGTATAGTAATGGGGGATGTACTGGGTGTTAATGAACAATACATAGTATGACATACTGTCATATACACATTGACAAACACATACAGTCATAGACACATTTGACAGACATGGGTTTAGCAGTGCTAACTACCTTGTCATTGAGTCCATACTATACAGAGCTTTTGCACACAGCAAATGCATCATTGGGCAGGATAGTGTAATCATTTACCTGTATGGCTGATGGTGACAGCGGTCCTCATACAGTGGACCTTGGGACATGTACTGGGGGTACCATGGTGTAAAGACAGTATAGCCAGCACCCACACCCCACACTGGATATTGTACTCACTGAAACCCATGATAATGCTCTGACATACCCACAATCACACATTGACCAGGACTGCAATACAAACCCTTGCCTATCTAATCAGTGCTACTACAGGGATATGCATTTATTGCACATGCCACAGGGAATGCTGTCGCCTACAAATATGCACACTCACTCACAATTGCACATACACACACACACACACACACACACACACACACACACACACACACACACACACACACACTCACATTTGCCAGGACTTAGAGGGTAAACCGCACCTATCTGCCCATTTGTAGAACAGTGTTATGCTGGTACTGCAAGCTCCAGGTAGCCCATAGGGTGAAGAGTATAACAAAGTACATTTAATGTCAATCACAGCAGCAGCCATTTCTAAGTATAACAATGGGGGTGTAGTGAGTGAGAAGGCCCTCAGAGTATTTTCAACTACAAGTTTACAAACACACAGACACTGTTATTCTCAGTAATGCTGACACATTTGTCAGTACTGAGGTCCATAGGTGCAGGTGTTCCTAGGTGTGTAACAGACCAATGTCCATGGAGAGATGAGAAGAGTAGGGCATGTGGGTACACTGGTATAATGCCACCTGACATTTGTCAGCAGGCCATCTATCAACCGATGCCACTTGAGTGATCCTCAGGGTGACAGTTAAATTCAACATCCAATCATCTGGTTTTCTCTTGCAGAGGGCCAGTGAGGTGCTCCAATTGACATGTATGCAACATATATTACATAACATAGCCAGTGTCTGGGTTAGAGACCTGTACCCAAGCATGTTCTGTTGACTGTGGTAGTCTGGTTGAGGTATCCATGGCATGTGGTGCATGCAGGGTGGGGTTTCCTAGCTGTGGCATTCATAACACAGCTGGGAAGACATGTCAGTGTCAGTCAATCAGAGATTGCCTGTAAGCAGCCAAGATGGATACCTGACATCTGCACATCTGTACAGAGGACAGACAGAAATTAGCTAGCCAACAGGTTATGCGTTAGGATTAATGTTTTGACAGATAGACATCTGACACTGATAGGTATGCCATTACTACATGACAGCAGTCCTCAATGACATGTCCTAAACACATAGTAGTCTACAGTTAATATCAACATATCAGATCAATATCCAATAGGAGATACTTAAAACATACAGCTCACACACCAAGAACACGATAGTCGGTACTCAGAGTCTAGCTTTGCATGCAGGGGTGGATGGTTCAATTACTACAATCTGCAATCTACTCTTACTTGGAAAAGCACTGTTAAAAGTAGTAAAGTAGTGATACAATACATGCAAGTGTGACTGCATATAACCTGGGAGACTACCCATGTATGAAACACATACAAAGAGAAAAGATTGTGGTATTAGCCATGTATACTCAGGTGTCCCATACAGTATACTCACACCCCTTGCTACTGTAATGACAGCACATAGAAGCATGTTATGTACATGGAATTAAATACACTTATTAAAGATGTCATTACCCTGCTATTTTATCAGACTGGAATGTGATCACTGGTTACCAGGGCTGAGCTATGCTGAGCAGGTGTAAGCATTGGTTAAATGTAAATGCTAAGCAGATTTGCGCACTGGTAAGTGAAGCTTAAATGGTGTAAGCACCTTTTTGTGTAACCGTACATTAGCACCGCTTACCATCGCGGAAACCTGCTTAAAGCTGCTCAAAACTGCCTTAACCACTCTGTATCCAACAGTCCTTGTTCTGCCTAGCAACAAAATAAACAGTCCTTGCAGGTCTTGAACCCAGGACCCTCTAGACTATAGTCACAGCACTTAACCACTAAGCCATCAGATGTAAAAATGTCTGTTGCTTTTTCAAATATATCATTCAGTACACGTACTGAGTAGTAGTGAACAACTGCTTTGACTTCTACAATTGTTTACTACTTGTTAGTGAAAATAGTATTGAATCAGTCATGTTTTTATATTTAAATATACACATATCAGATAAATATGGTGGGATACATCTGAGAAGGTATATACAACACTTATGTTTACACATAACAAGGATATGGATATATATATATACAGGTACATACACACATATATATTTATATATATATATATATATATATATGTGTGTGTGTGTGTGCATATATAATTTTCCAGAGTCTGGACTTATTGGGGTCTATATTAGATCAGCGAACTCTTAAAAAAGCGAACGCTGATTGATCGAACTTATGTAAGCGAAAGCTTACAATCTCGAACTGTCAGATCACCGCTTTTTTTCCTAGGGAAAAAAATTGCTGATCCAAAACACATACACACAACACAAGCACACCAAACAAACAACAATCCACACACATACACCTAAAATCTGACACCTAACCCTACACTAAACTATATACACACCACTAACTATCCACTTACCTTAACCCAAACCCTAACCCTAAGGTCCGTCACTATCGCACACTCACCTCACCCGCTCCCTAACCCTAACTCACCTAACCCGCTCTAACCCTCACATCCACACAATCACACACATACCTAACCCGCGCCCTAACCCTAACTCACCTAACCCACCCTAACACTCACATCCACACAATCGCACACTTACCTGAATCCGACCCGTAACTTTCCACCACAGCACTGAAAATACCGAAGCAACAGAAATGGACAACTGAATTCTTTCCGTAGGAAAAAATCTGGTTTCTGTTGCTTCGATATTTTAAAAATTTGCTTAAATAAGTTTGAGCAATCAGCGTTCGCTTTTTTAAGCATTCGCTGATCTAATATAGACCCAACTTCTTGACCCTCATGGTAGGACATATCGGAGCCACCACTCAGTTCCTGGATATCCACCTCACTATAGACCCAGAAAGTGGACAGTTTGACTCCAACATCTACCGCAAGCCCACTTTCCGGAATAACTATCTAGAGTTCAGCAGCCAGCATCCCCATTTCATGAAAAAGAATATTGTAAAAGTACAATTCATCCGGTTATCCAGACTCATTTTAAGGGATGAGGTTTTCATCAAGGAAGGTTTTTACCTCAGAAACTTGTTCTTAGAAAGGAAATACCCAGAGTATTTAGTGGACAACTTGTTCCAAGAGATCATACAGCACAGACACTCCAGGTACCCACCGATCCTGGAAAAGGGATTCACAGCAAGAGCACAGAACGGACTGAACAAAAAGAACTGGATGGCAAGTTTCCCCCTTCCAATGTCCATGGATATGTTTGGAATCAGAGGGGTCCTCACCAACAATTGGGGCATCTTGGAAGGAGAAAAAGGTCTGACAAAGTTACTTGGGACATCCCCGAACTTCTGTTTCAAACAAACCTCTTCTTTCGGTGGTGCATTCGAGAGGAATAAAAGCCCATCCCCACAGAACAAAGTAGTGACAGAACCTGGAATGTCTGACTGTGGCAAGTGTGTTGCCTGTGTACACATACGAAAAGACAACAACGTCACCTTCCCGCACTGCAGCAGAACTGTCCATCTACATGACCAATATGACTGCAACACAAAAAATGTAGTCTACTGCACTTTCTGTGAACATTGCAGGAAATTCTATATCGGCAAAACGAACAGAAAGCTGAGTAACCATATTAAAGAACACACTGCAGCAATACGCAAACAGGACAGTTTGAATGCCTTGGCATTGTGCTATTTTCCCAAACTTCGCAGGATTCAAATTCACAGCACTGGAAAAAATAACATAGTTTTTTAGGGGACATGGACACATTCCTGCAAGTCTGGGAATTAAAATGGCAGATAGAACTGAGAGCTGATGTCTATCCAGGTCTCAACGAAACACTGAACATTAAATGTGCACTTAAATGGTATTGAGACTGAAATGTGATAGGGGTTGAAGGTTTAACAATTGTGCAAGCAGATTTAATGTGTTCCCTCTCTCCCTTACTCAACGTAAGCCTGGACATCAAATGTGCACTTAGAAGGTATAGAGATTGAAATGTGATAGGGTTTGAAGAATTGTGTAAGTGGATTTAATATGTTTACGGATTTACAGCTGTGCAAGTGAATATAATGTGTTTCCTCTCTCTCTGACTTTTGCCTCCCCCCACCCCCTACACACATGCTCCCAGTCTCCAGGCTAGCCCCCGCCAACCCCACCAACACCCCTGGTCTCACTTTTCATGCAGCCATTTAAGGGGTGGTACCATCCGAACCAGCACACGGGCAGTACCATCTGCACTGACCCAGTCTTCTGGGACTCTCTATTATACATATTCTCCTACCCATCAGACCCTGGTTCCACACTCCGTGTCCGGGGCAGCCCCCAAACAGACCCCCCTCAAGTCCACACCACATTCCTCCCACTCCCCCCTCGGATGGCATACCTACACATTTCTCTATATACACACTCTGATACCCAAGCATAATAGGATTCTGTACCTGACTCCTCCGCCTTTGTTTGTGCCCTAGTTTACTTACCTTTATAGGCATGGACTCATAAGTTACGCAACTAAACTATACCTAATTTCTGGGTTGTTCCATCAGGGATGAACCAGTCTGGGTGTTAATATTAGAATTATCACAGCATGACTCTCATCCTTCCTGGTTCCCCCAATTTTTTTTTTTTTTTTTGCTTTTGCACATGATCCTTATTAGTATGCACATGGCACCACAAGGCTATTACTGTCTGACCAATTTACCTTATGAAACTGCCATTGTAATGTTAATGAAAATGCCCACAGCACCTTGCCTGTTCACACTTCACTATTGGAAAGGAACTGTTGTTAATTTAAATGGACTGCTAGAACTAATGTATTTAAACAAAGTGAAAATGGTTGCTCACAGTTATGAAACATGTCTTTCTGAAGAAGTCTTGATAATAAATAAGATGAAAGCGCTAAAGTACTACAGGAGTTGGTGTGATTTACTATTCTTTGAATGCTGTTACTGTCAAGAAGTTCATTTCTTAGTATATATCTATATATATATATATATATATATATATATATATATATATATATATAAAAAACATATGCCCATAACATATAGTGAAGTCATACCTCAGCAACATAACTCACAACCTCTTAGTGCAAGGGAACGTAATGTAAGTATTGCAGTTATAAATGTAGAATGTTGCTACAGTAACAGGGGTTGTGTCAATAGACATGTTGTGTAGGAAGGCCCTTCTGAAACTGACATGTATGCCATCAGTTACTGACAGACATCGTAAAATCATCGTAATGAAGTACCACACAAATCACAGCAATGATCCTGTGGAATACAGCAGAAATATGACCAATAAACGTGGACAGTCTGAAACAATTTGGTCAGTCCAGAGGTATACACAGAACTCCTTAGTGCAAGATGTGTGGACCAAGCCTGACAAAGGGGATGTTTACAGCTATGAAAATGGGGATATATCACAAATACTGGAGTAGATAAGCTCACACAGTTGATGCATTCACACCCTCCTGTCTGTCCTAACACATATTATCTGGAGGAGCAGAGGTCCCAAGCCCACATACTTCCCACTAGTTAGTGACATACATCTTCACAGCATCCCACTGCTTTTTCAGGAATACACAACATGTATGGTGGCCAGGCAACAGTATATCTGACAAATATCTGGACATAACATCCCACTAGATAAATACACTGAGCTGCTAGGCATGTCACCAAGCATTGTGTAAACTACAGGCAGACTGCCACAACACTAACACAAGTTTCCTATGGGGGAATACACATGTAATTGCAAATATAGCAGGCACTACAGGCATGTAATAGCATGGGGTAACAGACACCATTGTGAAAGTGCATACCTACAACCAATCTCAACACAGTCACAGTCACATTATGGTAAGCCTAATTAATAGTACAGTATATGGACTGTGTGAACAAAATCATCCTCATATTTGCCACTCACACATTAACCCTACATATAATGGCCCAATTCACAGTGTAGTCTGATGCCTGAATGTGGTATGAGACATGTCTCAGTCTGGCCGTACAAACATATACGCTGATAGGGTACCAGAAACTGGAGCAGCATGCAACATCAGATAGAACAGGACCAAGAACACTGACATCTACCACAGTCTGTACACAGGCCAAGTAACATATTCACAGTACACTGCTACACAGTACTAACACTATGTCAACGATTGCCATAAGTACACAGACCTCACTACTGTACAGACTACAACAGAATGTCCAGGTTTTGTCCTCAAATATAAGGCCTCCTATACATAATGTGTCTGGCAGTCTGATATATCACTGGCTTGTAATCAGAAATGATGCCAGTAAATAATGATATACTGTACATATCCACCTCTAAATGTATGACATATGGACAAAGTGTGACAGACTTGGGGACAGAGGCACAAACACAGGGCCAATATTGACATATTGCTGTGATAAACTGAGAAAATTGCTGGTGTAACAGGGTTTGCTGTGACATATCTCTTCTGAGGGATATGAAGTCAGTAACATACATGGATGTCACCATTTACTGACTGCAATCGTCAGAGTATGCTACTGCATTTTTAAAGACAGAAAATGTGTGAGTAACACACCACATCTAAGACTCCAAACTCTGGCCAGTCTGCAGATAGCCCTACAGGTGAGAGTTTCCTCAACCAAATAACACTGTCATGCCAGACTTTAAATCATGCAGAACAGCCATATCCACACAAACCCTGTTAAACCAACATTGCTGAAATGTAGAAGAGCAATACTTACATTCTGTCCCCATGTCTGGAACATCCCCCTCCTGTTTGTTGGCCTGTTTCCACAGTGTTTGTTGTTAGAGGTATTTCCAACTACCCTCTGTGATGCTGTTTGTCAGACACCCACATGAAGTCCTGCTCACAGTTAAGGAAAAGGGCCAACACCCACATGAAGTGCTTAGTTATAGGAATGTGTTTCCATGTAATTGGCTATAGGAATGATACCACAGCTGTTCCACATGCAAGTAGAAAGTGGGGAACTCCAATTCGTGCACAGGCCATCAGCCGATCATGAGCATTACCTACAAAAGTCAAGCTGCTGCCCATGCAAAACAGTTGTATTTTTCCACATCTACCAGAGAGGGAGAGAGAGAGAAAGGAAGAGAGAAAGAACCAAGCATGTTTGTGTATGATCCGTGGGTGGAGATTGGTATCTGGGTATTATAACGGTTGCATATATTGTTTACTAATCCATACTGCCACATAGTAATTGCACATGGCAGTAGACATTTATGGCTGTAGATTGTCTACAACCTCTACAGTGTTTGAAAACTGTTGGCCTTATAATGTGGACATTGGGACATATAGGTCCTCAATATAATAAGGTAGCAAAGCCCACACTGCAATGAATCCTGTCATTACACAATCACCCCAACAGGATACTGATGACACACACACAAGCACACACACACTTACCAGTACTGAGTTTCAAACCCCTACCTGGATATATATATTGCTATTACAGTGTTACACAGTTATTGCATGTGCCACAGAGCTTACATGTTGGAGAGCTGTCCAAAGGTATCTTTGAAGGTGAGTGACATCAACAGCAGTGCTAAAGGAGGCATAAAGGAAGTATAGTAAGTGTGAATGTCCACAAAATAAGGTGTCAACAAAGACACACACACACACACACACACACACACACACACACACACACACACACACACACACACTCTCACACACAAACACACACATTATCACAGTTGCCAGGACCAGGATTAGAACTCCTACCTAAATAGTTTACCACACTACAGTATTATACAGTTATCACAAGTGCCACAAAGCTTATAGGGCTGAAATGTAGACAAAGGGTTATTTCAAGGTGACTGACATCAGCAGGCGTGCTAAAGTCGGGCAATGGGAGGTATAGTGAGTGTGAATGGCCTCAAAATCATTCATCTACACACACACACACACACACACACACACCCTTGCCAGTACTGAGATCCATAGGTTCATTGCTTCACAGGTGTGTAGTAGGTGAATGGGCCTGAATGATCTACAAGGCTAGACCAAGGGAATACCTTGGCATCAGGCCACATGACAATAGTCCCCATTGTGGCTCAGGGGTGTAGTTTCTAGAGTGGTCCCCAGGGGTGGATATAGTATTCACCATCCACTCATCTGGGTTGCTATTGTGGGTGACCAGTGATGTGCACTGCTTCCCATGTATGTGATCTGTTTTCCATAACATGGACAGTGTCTGGGTTGTGGACATGTCCCACATGCATGTTCTTTGACATGGAGGGTGGCCTAATGGTTAAGGTGGTTGCCTTACAAACACAAGGTGCAGGGTTTGAGTCTCACAAGGAATAATTGGCTAGGCTTAAAATGGCTCACAAGGGCAGTTAGCTTAGTACTAATCTATGAACCTATGAACCTATGTGGAAGTGTACTTGAGGTCTCTGGGGCATGTTGTGTGGGCAGATTGTTATCTTCTGATGTAGCATTTCTGACCTCATTTGGTGTTCTGGATATGTAACTGAGGTCATGATTGCACCTACATTGACAGCATGATACGGGTATTCAGTGGAGTTAGTGGCATCTGTCCATACAGGGCATTTGTATAAGGCATGGTATTCCCTTTGTGGGGTATGTTTGCAGACTCTACAGTTGTTGCAGGCATCCAGTGGGGAACATGACAAAAGGGCCACTGTACATGTTTATTTGGCTACTGAGGGGATGGAGCAGGGTGCCATGTCCTTTCATTTGCTGGATAACACACAGTCAGGAGATGTAACACATCAAAGTATTTTCTGATGTTAGTGGCACTGTTATGGTCAACAGACATGTAGTCCACTACTATTACACTGTGGTTACTATCTGGGAGGCAATATGCCTAGCCAAGTGTGTTTGTGTATGATACGTGGGTGGAGAGTGTTCTCTGAGTAATAGATTAATAGAAGGTTTGCCTATATTGCTCACCAATCCATACTGTCACATGTAGGGCTGTGGATTGTCTACACCAACCTCTTTGGTGTTTGACATCTGTTGACCTTGTAATGTGGACATTGTGATATATACTAGGTCCTCAACATAATAATTTAGCAAAACCCACCCCACAATGGATCCTGTTATTGCACAATCACAGCAACCCCACACAGGATACTGATGACAGACAGACAGACACACACTTGCCAGTACTGAGATTCAAACTCCTACCTAGCTATGTATTGTTACTACAATGTACTGCATTTATCGCATGCACCATGGAGCTGATAGGATGGATGTTGTCCTATGGTACGTCTAAGGTGAGGAACATCACCAGCTCTTGTAAATACTGGCATTGGGTGATGTAGTGGGTGAGAGATCCCAAAAATAATTTTATTCTACACACACATTTACATTTTCCAGGGGTGAGGTTCAAACCTGTATCTAACAATCTTTTCGGACCATTATGTTACTCATTTACCACATGCATCACTGACCTTACATGGTTTAGGGTTGGCAACAGCTACTTCTAAGGTGGATGATATCTGCAGGACTGCTAAAGTCAGGCACTGAGATGTGTACTGGGTGTAAATGGGGCCAACATCTTTAAGGTACGGACATACATATGTAGACATATGCACACACACAAACACTTGCCACGGATGAGATTCAAACCCATACCTATGTAATTATTGCTACTACATTGTTCTGCATTTATGGCAGCACCATGGAGCTTACATGTTGGAGAGCTGTGCCAAGGTATCTTTGAAGGTGAGTAATATCAGCAGCAGTGCTAAAAGAGGGGTAAGGGGAAAGTAGCAAGTGTGAATGTCCATAAAATCAGGTATCATCAAAGACATACACACTCTGGCACACAAACACTTGCAGTTTCACAGTTGCCAAGTCTGGGATTAGAACTCCTACCTAACAAGTATGCTACACTATAGTATTACGCAGTTATCACAAGCGCCATGGAGCTTTTATTTTGGAGAGCTGTCCAAAGGTATCTTTGAAGGTGACTAACATCATCATCAGTGCTAAAGAAGGGGTAAGGGGAGAGTAGTACATGTGAATGTCCATAAAATCAGATATCATCAATGATACACACACTCTCTCACACAAACACCCACACACAGTTTCACAGTTGCCATGTCTGGGATTAGGACTCCTACCTAACTAGTATGCTACACTATAGTATTACACAGTTATTGCAAGAGCCACAGAGCTTATATGTTGGAGAGTTGTCCAAAGGTATCTTTGAAGATGACTGAAATCAGCAGCAGTGCTAAAGGAGGGGTAAGGGGAGAGTAGTAAGTGTGAATGTCCATAAAATCAGGTATCATCAAAGACACACACACACGCTCCCTCACACAAACACACACAGTTTCACAGTTGCCATGTCTGGGATTAGAACTCCTCCCTAACTAGTATACTAGACTATAGATTTACGCAGTTATCGCAAGCACCACAGAGCTTATAGGGCTGGCACTTGGCCAGAGGGTTATTTCAAGATGACTGACATCAGCAGGAGTGCTAACATGGGCAATGGGAAGTGCAGTGTGTGTGAATGGGCCATAAATCATTCCTCTGGAAACACACACACACATACACACACAGTCACACACACCTTTACATTTAACAGGACTGGGTATACAAATGCTAAATGAATACCGATTTGTACTATCGTGTTACACAGTTATCACAAGCACCACAGACACTATAGGGCTGAGGGCTATCAAAAGGAATGTCTACAGTGATTGACATCAGCACATCATGTGATATCGGCCAGTTGGATGTGTGGTGGGTGGGACAGGCCTCATAATGGAAATCTCTCTGTCATTGTCTGTCTCTCTCTCTTCCTCGCATCTGTGTGTGTGTATGTTTAACATATTATAGTGTGTTGGCCTTGGATATATGTGAGTATTCCTATCCAATGTGTGTGGAAAGCATGAATGGTGTACAATGTGGTGTGTGTGCACAGACATCTGCGACTGACAGATATGTATAGTCCACTGTGTTGTCAGACATGAGCTTAATTTCTTTAAGTGTAGGAGCATGCCCAGTATGACTTTCTGTATTGAGTGTGTGAATCCATTCCAGTTAGGATTGTACTCCAGCCCAGGGTTTAGTGTTCAACACCTGCAGCTAGCAACCTGTTTCTGCAGGATATCTGTGGATAGGTTGACAATATGGAGTCACAATGGGCGACAGATAGTGGGATACTGTAACTATTGCTGTCTGTGCTGCTTGTGTTACATGGTTGGTGTTAGCAGAGATATTCAGACATATGTACTGTTTTACACTATGATGTATTATGTCATCAGCTACTAACAGATATACTTATTTGCTCACAGTTATTTCCAGAGAAATACAGGATGAATGAAGCTGCGTCCAGTATTGTGATCTGCAGCCTACATATTCTTGCACACTCATGCCATTCTGGAGTGGTAGCTGCAGACACTTGCTGATGGGTCTGTGTAAATAATCCAGCATCTTGGTACTATGGTGGCTGAGGATCTCCTTCTTGTACATATATTGACGTAACAGAATGGTCATATCCTGCTGTGGCCATACCTCTCAGCTGTACAGATTTGCCCAGGTTACCCAGAGGCAGGGCTCATATATCTGGTCAGTTCCCCTTCACATTGTGGTTTACAAGCAGGTTTTTAGCCACCCATTACTGGGTTTGCAGGCATGGGTATTATGGGCACACATCAGAGTTTCAGACTTCACATACTCCATGGCGTCTATGCTTCTATACCACCCCACTCTGTTATTCTATCCTCTTCCTAACATTATTCAATCGATATCTGAGAAGTATCCCTATAGTTGGCCTTTCATCCCAGCAGTATTTAGGGGATGGTCCACAGTTCATGCAGTAGGACATGGTGGGCATGCTACTGGGATTTGTCAACATGGTCTTGCATTTGTGTTCTGTTGACTGTGTTATGCTGTTAGTCGGGACCCCATGAGATACCATACATTGGCACTATGGGTGAGGCACAGGCCTTTGATAAAGGACTGTAGTTCATTTGGTAGTGATGCAGGCCATCCATAGCAGGACAATGCATTCTGTCACTCCTACATTCCCAGGCTGTGAGCCAGTGGATTCCCCCTGGAGTGACAGGGTAAGTGTGTGAGGTGTTAATGGCAATAGTTCCTGTCCATATTAATCCATTGGTCTGGATCCTGGCAGGGTGCTGCTTACAGCTGGAAAACACACCTGCATGGGACACCTCTTCAGCATGCTGCATTCTGTGGGTATTCCCATACAATAGTGGGGTCATACTGTACTCATTCCCAACAGCAAGGATATGACCTGTGATAAACCTGTGGCTGATGGTGGGGTGAGCTAAGTGCATGTGTGATATGGAAGCTACTTGCAGCTGACTCACAGATATACGTGGGACATTCCCCTTATGCTGCCTTGTGCTGGGACATAAGCAATTTCTCATTACTTCATAACTGTGCCTTTTGTGGTCTGCCAGTGATTGGCTAGACTACATCAGTATTCCATACTATTAAAATACAGAAAAGCACTGAGTCCCAAACGGCAGTAGTTCTTCCAAAAGGTTTATTCACACTTCCAATGTCACGTAAACAATATAAAAGACAGTCTATAAAGTACTCGCTCATACTAGTGATAAAAACTGCAAGCATATAAAAAACGAACCTAAATGTTAAGCGCTTTTCGTCTGGATTCTATCCGGACTTCTTCAGACAACAAACTGATATCAAGAACATGTATATATAACCTCTCCTTAGAGAATTGACCTATCAATTATATATAGCTTTAAAACTTTTAAATGAAGAACATTGTGACTTGATAGGTCAATTCTCTAAGGAGAGGTTATTTATACATGTTCTTAATATCAGTTTGTTGTCTGAAGAAGTCCGGATAGAATCCAGACGAAAAGCGCTTAACATTTAGGTTTGTTTTTTATATGCTTGCAGTTTTTATCACTAGTACGAGCGAGTACTTTGTAGACTGTCTTTTATATTGTTTACGTGACATTGGAAGTGTGAATAAACCTTTTGGAAGCACTACTGCCGTTTGGGACTCAGTGCTTTTCTGTATTTTAACCATTGGAGTTTCGTTTATTGGTGCTAGTATTCCATACTACATGGACAACTAATGTGCTACTAACCTGTATGTACAATTCCAAAGTTGTGTGCAGTTGACAGCTACATTTTATGTACTCTGTCTAGGGTACTTCCACCTGTGCACTGTGTGTATGTCTGGGCCCACATTCATGGCATGTCCATCTTTCAGATGGTGACAGATATTGACATCTGGATAGTGAGTATGGACGACTGCTGACATGGGTATTGCTGAGAAGCATTGTGGTTGGCACTGCAGTTGTCAGAACATGGACCTGTCATCCACAGTACTGTCCATAGGCCACCAAGACACAACCCTCCATGCCTACATGCTGACCACTTCCAGACAATATTGAACCCACAACAACCTAACACACGGACTCCTGCATATTGTACACATGCAACAATCTATCCTGTAGATTGGGCCAGCTCGGGTAATCTGTGCTCCATTGTTATTACACCTCACACTTACATGTTACTGCATTTCTACATAGGATTGTGGGGAGGTGCACACCTGACGACTTTAAACATTTGCTATGACTGTACTGGTATTTCAGGTACTCTGTTGGCTTCCATTTCATTTTGTATTCTGACCTATCATGTAGACTGGAGGCATATCAGCAGAGTACAGATCTTATTGACCTGCATTTCAGTTTCAGACTTCTTACCCTTCAGAACTAACATACAACTGCCAGACCTGTTGTAGTTTGTCTGTGTAGGTCTGGAGGGGGGCTGTTAACCATTGCCATCAAATGGAGGCCTTAGCCAAGCCTTTTTTTATGGTCATCTACACCTGTCCTGCTGGCTGAGGCTGGTGGAAGGTATGTGTGCCTCACTGACATGCATGTGTTTGTCCTATGGGCACATATTTGGGCCACAACATGTACTGCAGTGGGATTTGTCACCTTGTCTAGTACTGCCTAGTATGTTGACACCAATATTTGTTATGGATTTCATGCTGCCCATATAGATGTCCACTATCTGCTGCCATCCCATTCAGCCACCAGATTCCCTTGCATGCTCACGTCCATACCATAAATACAACTATCAGAACATACTACTCCATTCAGCAATTGATAGGAAGAGTGACTTGCCTTGTGGCTGTGCCAGTAATTAGGACGGTGCTGGAGGGCTGACTATGTTGGATGCACATAGTACACTCCCTATACATGGTAAAGGACAGGTAGTGTCATATTTGGCATCCCTTTTACTGTATGTGCGAGTCAGAGAGAGGTGTCATTCCCTGGGTCATTACCGTGTCAGTATATGTGCTATGTGTTGCCTCTTTGCCAAGGCTTGGGGATACTGGGCACTCCTCCTTCTGCCTACATGGGCAGGCTCAGGTTGTTCCTCCTACGAGTCCCTGTGTGTCTGTGATGGCCTTGGCAATGGTGGGAGGCTGTGTGGCCTTGCCCCATGCTGTTCCTGCTGCAGCTGCTTCCGCAGGATCATATTGTGTAGCATGGAACATACTGTGAACATTTGTGTACATGTAGCTGGAGAATACTGCAAGGCTCCACCAGATATGTCCAGGCAGTGGAACTGTGACTTGAGCATCCCAAGCACACGCTCTGTTATGATTCTGGTTTGTGCATGTGCCTCATTATGGAGTTCTTGTTCAGGTGTGTGTGCATTTCTGATGTGTGTCATCAGTCATGGCTGCAGTGCGTAGCCAGCAGTTCCCCTCTGTTGGTTCTGTGTGTGAGGTGTGGTCAGCACAGCTGATCAAGTTGCTGTAGAATGTCCCTGTCCACCCTATAGTGCTCCACTATCTCCAGATCATGTGGCCCTCGGTAGGTTACCCTGGGTCTGTACACTCTTCTCCTTCTCCTCACTGTGGGTTGGTCGTCAGCATTCACATCCTCACTACCCTCAGCCTCTTGCACACATTGATGTATGAGAGTGACAGCAGCCCCTAACATTTTGTTAGTTTTGTCAGGTAAAATTTCCCTGTCTGTGTACACCGGTGGTATAGAGTTTGTGGGAAAAAACAGACTGGAAGGTGTTTGCATAGTTTATAGTAGTGTGCTAGGCTATTCCATGTGTAATTGGCTGATTCTGATACATTTCACCTGCCAGTTATGCTAGTTCTCCTTGATTGCCTTCCTACTGCTGTTTTCCCTTCTCATTGCCTTCCCATTTAAGCCCCGAGGTGTGGTGCGTATACCCATTTATCAGATGTGAACAGAGCTGCTATTTCCTACTTTTTTTTTTTTTTTTTTAAACCCAGTGCATGGCATGCACATCCATTTAGGCAATGTAAACACTGCTAGGCAGCCTCAGACACACCCCCTTCCTTAGCTGTGCTTAGCTAAGGGCAAACATGGGCCACAGAGCTGCAATAAGCTTACAGCATGCATGACATTCCCCCCTTATGAGGTCATCTACCTGTTATACAATGATGTTGCTGCACCTACATGGTTGGGTGCAAGCTAACACTGAGAGGAAATATGTGATTCAGTATCAGTCTCCTCATTTGCATAAAACAGAATGGTAATTCATAGTTACCACACTCACACTGAGCTTTCACCCTTAGCAACCGCTATTTCCTGGTATTGTTGTCTTATGCATGCCATTGACTATTATAGCAAAATGCTGATTTGGGTTTAAAAGCTTATTTCCACTTTTTTTCTTATTTTCAGGCCGATCCCATTTGCGCACCACTGCCCTACGCTTAAACGACCAAGATCGGCCAAAAAAAAAAATTGTTATTTATGAAATGACAACTATTTTTCATCCCAATGGTCATATATTTGGTCATTGGCATGCCTAATACATTGAATACATGCTTTCTTTCGAGCTGTCATGCCTCCGTTTTGTAATTTGCAGAAATGTATTTGGTTAGTAACCGAATAAATTTCTGCAGGTTACACTATTCCTGCACAGACGCCTACCTGCTTCCTGGATCGCTAAGTCACCTCATTTGCATGATTTTCACCAGCAAATGAGGTAATTAGCATATAGCAGTGGTGTCCGTGCAGGAATAGTGTAGGAGCACTCATGTATGTCCCGGGAGCTTGGTCCTGGATCGCTTGTCGGCCATATTGCATGCAGCAGCTCTTGCACTATTTCTGCACTCCGTGCTGAGCTTGCTGAATCCAGGGTAACAAACGCACCACAAGCTGTTGAAGACTGGGGGGGGGTGGAGGGTGAGAGGGGCACTTAATGATCTAAAAAGGGCAATTTTTTAAAACTATTTACTACCACAACATAGGTTCACTTGGAGGACATTTTAAGCTTAGCCAATTTCCCTTTTGGTGCTTGAATTAACATTTCCTGATTGGTCTTACCTATCCCATGGCTGTTAATTGTATATTAGCCCTAGTGAGAAAAAATGTGATCATACTATAGATAATTTGAGGGGACCCATGTAAGGGATGGAGCATTTAGGAACTGCCTGTATGCATTAGTGGCATGAGCTGGAGTACATTTTCTGTTACCCATCCTTAGATCCAAGTTGCATTTGAATATGGACAGGGATGAGCTTTGTTTTACTTGAATGGATAGTCTGTTCTGGAACAGTGGTAGCCTCTGTGATATACATCCATCTTTCCACAACATTCAGTTTAGATACCTGGACTGAGTATTTCTGATGCCATTTGACTTGCTGATGTTCAGTAGGTCCATCTGTATTAGGTCGGAGGATGCTTTGTATGCTGGACATGTCACCTCTAAGCACTCTGTAGGATACTGAGTATAGCGATAAATCTTTGAGGTGGTCCATGCAAGACCTATTGTTTAGGACTTGTATCCTTTTAGTAAGGTATCTCTGTGGGTATTCCAATTGCTGCATGGGTCTGAACAGATACATGCCAAAGTGGACATTATACAAAATGATTGACCTAATGAGGGCTTTGTAAAGGGGGACAATAACATCTCTAGATCTAGTCACAATCAATTTGTTTATAAGCTGAGCAATATAGGAATACTTTCTTATGACTCTGGGCACATATTGGTCAAAAGTTAGGTCATTGTGCACTCAAGTTCCCAAATGCCAAACAATTAGGTCAGTTTTCAGGAGCATTGTAATTTGGCAGTTCCCTGGAGTAGATGACTTCCCAAAGGATATGGTAATGTATTTCTTGGTGTTTAGTTTCAATTCATGATTCTGGCACCAGTTATTGTTTGGGACAAAGCTTCCTGCATGATGGTTAAGTAATTTGGGGATTCAATAACTGCTCCTAGCTTGTAGTCATCTTAAACTTAGATAGCCAAAGCCCTTTGGTATTTCCTTTTACTTTTGAGATGTATATACCAAAGAGAAAAAGTCTCAGTACCGAACCCTGGGGGACTCCATTGGTGACTGGTCTCTTCCCCTATTTTGATCTCCTGCATCCTGTGAGCAAGCATACATGTATGCATTCTTTGATTCACCCTCCTGATTGCATTAACCTCATTGTATTAAATTATATTCCTTGTATAATACAGCACCAGTTGTTAGAATGTGTTTTAAATGTGTAGTTTGGAACAGTCTTCTAGTAAGCAATGAAACAAAACGTATGAGCCAATAATGACAAAACTACCCATTTCAGAAAATGTCAACCATAAAAGGCCACTCAAACTTCTGTCATTACAATCCACCAATATCAGTAAATAAGCAAAATCTCTGCAGAAATAAGTCACCTAAATAATTCCACATTAAAGGGATTTGTAACTAATGAAGAGGTTGCTGCTAGCAAACAATGTTATATTTCATTGTTTCATCTACAAATAAAATGCCTCTTGCCCTTGAAGAATAAATTGCCTATGCTACATTTAAAAAATGATAAGCTAGTAATTTTGCAATGGGGAATGGATGGCAAACTAACAGAAACATAGTTACTAGGTAACTCCTCCAAAGGAGGACATTCATAGGACTGCAGCATCCACTCCCTAAAAACACACTACAGTATCAGTGATCCATCTGCATACTGTGGGAGTCGAACCCACAGCCTTCTGCATTAAAAGTAAGTATACTACCTGTTGTGCTACTATCAATGAAAATAACATAGCATAAGTAACACTAAACTTCTCTTCCCCTGAAGCTCTCAGCTCCACTTGACACTCAACTAAATCTCTCAACTTCACAGCACAAGAAATCTGGAAAATGCCAAAATTTATTTGGGGGGGGGAGCAAAGGCCCAAAACCAATGACATATTTTAAATATTGCTTGTATAATCTTAGAAAGTTCCTAAAATGAAGTGTTATGTGTTACCATGTGTTTCCTGAAAGATAGGAAGACTGAAACTTAAGGGGCTATCATTCTTTAGTGAATTCAGTTCTCACTGATTTGCCAGAAAACCACAAATCTTAAGAGGAACAGACCAAAAGTATGAGCCAAATATTCTGTGAAAATCTGGACAGTTGATAGCTATGGACTCAACTCCTTGAATCACAAGTGGTGGTATGGGTAGAGAATTCAGGTTCTTGTTTGAGCCTGTGTAACTAACCACCAGGTATACCTAACTGGGGCATTTTACACAGACACACACACACACACACACACACACACACACACACACACACACACACACACACACTGGAGTGGCATAGCTCCTGCAAATAAAAGAACAAAACTCTCCTTCCTGGCAGGACTCCGGCAGCACAAACAGAACAGCGATGGCATAACTCCTGTAACACAGAGCAATAAGAGCACAAGAACAGCTAGTTTTGTTAGTTTAACTTCCATGCGCGAATCCATGTTAGCATGAAAACTCCACTTCATTAATTTTTCCTGACAGGTCTTGCAGCTGTAAAAGTGTGTGTGGGGGGGTGCTACCCTCCCCCTGACTGTATGGTTCTGGCACCCATGAGGGGTAAGTTTATTCATCTTTCCAAAATACATTTCCCACAAAATCCTCCGAAATCCACTCCAACCATTTTTTAGCTTTAAGTGACTGCTTGCACCCCCCCCCCCATTTTATATATAACCTGAAGCTGTGATACTCATATAGTACATTTAAGAGTCAAACTGTTTCTTTTATTGTTTTTTCCAATTTCAGCCAGATGAATCAGCTTCAATCCATCTTTGCCTTCCACCAATCAGCACACACAGACACCTCTTGTTTCACTTCCCTGGGATTATTTTGCTGCTATCTGTGACTGCAACAAGCTTTTCTCTATCATACGGATTAATCGGTAATATTCTGCCACAAGTCTTAGTGATCAGAAATTACCTCATACCACCGGATCTATTATTTATTTATTTTTTTATGCTTATTAATGAATGCTTTCATGCTAAGACTGACTATTCCATTGTTTTTTTTGTAATTCGTGCAAAAGAAAACATATTATCCTATTACCAGTATTCAGATTAAGCATGGTTTTATCCTCAGAGCAGTAAATGGAGTGGGACACAAAATCAGAAAGTTAATTCGACCAGTTATGAAAACTCTGTGGAGCACTTAGGAACAGCAACTGACTACTATGGGACTGCAAACCATACAACCGATATGAAGCTGTGGTTACTATTAATAGTGGATTAGTCACTAGTGTAGTGACTGACAGTAAATGCTGTGTGCTCTACTAATGAGACTTGCAGCTACTTTGAGAGAAAATGCCTTGGTTGTTTTGCTGCAGTGTTTTTTAGGCAAACTTCTGGGTCACGTAAGGCATAATGATCCTAACATAGCCTTGTGCAGAGCCCCATAAGGTAATGGGACCCTGTTGGGACAAATTGGTCCAAATGGCCTAAGGCTGGCCCTGCTAAAAAGAGTACCTGTATGCTGTCATAACATCATAAAGTATAATGCTTATTTATCAGGAGTGTGTGTATTTTAAAATATGGGACATTGGTAACAAACGGACTAAATAAAGATATTAATTGGAAGTATTTAATCTGATTTGTACTTGATTTGTATTTAATTGATTAATTGATGAATTTTGGGTATATATTGTGTTTTGTGTACATCACTTTCTTTGAATGGCTTTCGGACAAGATTCTAGAAGGCACCCCAGCTGAGAATCGAACCATAGAACCTCTTGCTGTGAGGCAACAATGCAGTCTGAAACTGAAATGCCTGCCATTATTCAGTGAGTTCAGTTCTCAGTTATTTGCCTGAAAACCACACATATTATGAAGAACAGACCAAAAATATGAGGCAAAAATCTGGACTTCTTTTTTCAACTTTTCCCGGTTAGGGTTCGCCACAGCGAATCATCTGTCTGCTCATGATTGGCAGTGGAGTTTTACAGTATCGTGTTGCCAGCCCGGCACCCAACCTTCCACAGAAGGTACACACACACACACACACACACACACACACACACACACACACACACACACACACACACACACTCATGCCTAGGGCCAATTTAGAGTGTGCAATCCACCTACAACATGTCTTTGGGAGGAAACCAGAGCACCCGGAGGAAACCCACATGACCACAGGGAGAACATGCAGATTCTGCACAGAAGGCACCCCAGCTGAGGATTGAACCAGAGAACCTCTTGCTGTGAGGTTGCAATGTTAAACACTACACCACCGCAGCACAAAAATCTGGACATTCTGTGAAAATCTTGACGGTTGAGAGGTATGCCAGGGTTGCAGCACAATGGCTTCAACCGAGCAATTGCTAATCATAGCTCTAAACCTTCCATTCCCAAGATATGGAACACTGTCTCATGATGTGGAACAAATGTGCAAAATGTGGAAGACATACTAACAACTTACTAAAATCTTCAACTAGGATACTCGTGGGTTGGTTAAAATGTGTTACTTTACACTTATAAAACATTCTTTTGATGAATTATTTCCATTCTGCATTATTTGGATCCCTATCAGATGCTCGAGTTGCAGAATGCCCAAGACCATATGTCTGAAGTTTTGCAATCTTGAACACTTTGTATTGAGATCACCGTATAGTGTGTAACACAGGATTTGCAATTTTCCTCACTGTAGTGCAATCTCAGAATTGGTGGGTGGGGGAGCAAGCATTCTGCAAAAACATTGGTTCATAGGTGTGTACTAGGCTAATGTCCCTGGAGCCTTTAAAAGCCTAGCCCATAGGATTACCCTGGCATTGTGCCATCCAACCTTAGTTCCCAGTGCCTCTGTCGAGTAGAGCCACTGGAGTGATCCCTGGGTTGAATTTTCTATTTCCCATCCACTCATCAAGATTTCTCTTGAAGAGGGCCAGTGAGGTGCTCTGCTTGACATATATGGGAAGTCTATTCCAGAGAGAAAAGGTAAGTTGTTTTATTTCATTTTCGTGTTTTTACTTTTTTTTCAACATTGCAAAACTTCGGTCATATGATCTCGGCCCTATCGTCTTCTGCATTCTGCAACTCAAGCATCTGATAGGGATCCCTGTTATTTACCATGGATGTTGTTGTTTGTCTTTTCCCGGTTAGGGGTCGCCACAGTGGAACTCTGGTCCGCTAATGATTGGCAGTAGATTTTTATGGTGCTGAGTTGCCAGCTCGACGCCCAACCTTCAACAAAGGCACGCCCATTCACACATGTCTTTTGGAACGCCACTCGACCGCGGGGAGGACATGCAGACTCTACACAGAACGCACTCCAGCCAAGAATCGAAAGGGAGAACCTCTTGCTGTGAGACAACGACACTACCACTGCGGATATTATTTACCATGGATATGTTAGAAAATTCTTAACACTGAATGTTTGACAGACATAGCTTTCAAACAATCAGGGACAAATCTCAACAAAATAAGGAACAAATCCAAAAATAATCAGGGACAATGTAGAGACTTTTAACATATTAGTGCCGCTGTTAACTTGAGATGTTGACAGAATAAGAGAATGTGAATTAATATACATTTTCTGAACTAAAGGAAGTATACAATTGTATTTATTGTCATTGTTTATTACATGTAACTCCACCTTTTCTCCAAAAGTCCCAAGTTTTTGGAGGGATTAAGAGGGACAGAACTAAAATTTGAGTCAAAATCAGGGACAGCTGAGAGGTAAGGTGACACACCATTAAGACTCAAAATGAGGAACACTTGAGAAGTATGGTTAATTTAAGCATGCTCCTGCTCCACCTTATTCCTTTGAGCGTGAGCCTTACCTTCCGTTTAGTATAGAAATACTGTGAAGTAATAACCGGTCAGAAGTTTAGGTGCGGTTAAAGCCGTTGCCAAGGGAACATAAAGTATTGCGGCGGCACGTGTAGTATGCTTGAATGTAGTCTCACTTTAAATTTTACAGACCTTCAGGTCCAAGGTATTCCATCTCTTCTGGTAACATAATCTCGGATTACTTTAACTCGTTTATTTTAACTAAGTATAAATCAGTATTTAGTAACTTGACAGAGCGTTCTTTTGAGGATTGGGGTATGACGGTAAGAATGTATGTGGAAAAAAATAGTAACCGAGGGCTCAATCAGATATTTTTTTGGCATAAATAAATGATATTGCAGGATACCAGATTGTTTTATTGCACTAGAAGTTTTGTTACTTAACTTTGCTTAATAAATGCCTTGCTCGTGTACTGCGCGCGTCAACACTGTTCCAAATCATGCGGTTTTCCTTGACCTTTTGTTGTATATACGTATGTGTTTATCGCATTTTTGGGGAGAGCGATTAAAAACAGCATTGGGATGCAGTTGAGCTCTACAAAGAACAATGGGAGAGCTTCGTTACTTAAAGTGGAGGGGCCGTGCTAAAACATCTACCGATCCTCTTTATAGGCTTTGTGTTGATGTTGTCAAATGTGGCGTGCTTTACGTTCATCTAACCTGTCTTTGATTTTTCCTCATGTTGGCCATGTCGCTTGTATTTTTTATGGTAAATTACTAAGGCTTGTAGTCGCTCAGTAATGCCAGACGACGTTTCAGACTCATTGATCGGAAAGGCATGTTGGTCATAGCTCTCAACCTTCCATCTCTAAAATGAGGAACACTAGCCCTCATAATGTGGAACAAATGGACAAAATGTGGAACACATACTAGTGGCTTACTAACAACAACTAGGAAGGTCATAGGATGGTTAAAATATGCTGGCTTTACTTATAAAGAAAATAGTTTAATGAATTAATATGATTCATTTCTATTTACAATGGATTTCACTAAAAAAATCCTAACACTGAATGTGTGACAATAGTCCTTCAATGTGGAACTTTTGAGGAACTTCGAGGAACAAACACCCCAAATGAGGTACGTTCCTCGTAATGAGGTACACTTGAGGGGAATGATGTTGGTTCCAACCCTGTTGCTCTATTAACATTTTAAGTAATATAAAGAAATATTTAAAAATGCCTTTGATTTTGAACTTCAGTATTATTTTTGGATTTGTTCAGACTTTTTGAGCAAAGAAGTATGGTGGCAGCTGCTTCTAATTTTTGTGATTGTTAAGAGTGGACGTGGAACAGTGCGGCACAGCTGTAGCACCAACAAAAAGGGGCGTAACTAGGAATTTACAATTTATACTCAAACGAAACTGTTGTTGCCTCTGTCTCTACTACCCACCTGTTGTTCTAAAAAATTACTCGACCCTCCAACTTCTGTTCCCCCAGACAAATAGGGAAGGGATCACACTGTTTTCAACTGTTATTTATATCCATAAAAGCTATCTTTAGAAGTTTATTCTTTTCACACAAGCATTCTTTGTATGCATCAGTTCTGTACCTGTTCTTTTTGAGCATTGAAGTTCCCAAGAGATGCTCAGAAAAAAATGTAGGTTCATATTAGGGTAACAACCACCAGGGTCTGTACAAGCCTAGCCTTGCGACCAGACCCAGTTTTGTCCCATTAGTTCCTTGGATGCCTGTATGTTAATAAAGCAGTAGTTAAGGTTATGTGAGCGAGGTGGAATATGTTAATTGGGGATTAATTTACTTAATGTTTACCTGTGTCCATCAGAGTCATGGGGGCCAGACCGAGGTTAATTTGCGATTTCCCATCCATTGATCAAGGTTTATTTTGAGTAGTGTAAGGGATGAACTCTGCTTCATGTACATAGGAAGCTTATTTTATAGCACAGGGATCCTTTGAGACACGTATTGGTCCCTCCAGCAGATTCTGTTTGTCACAGACAAGGTTCAGGTGCTTGAATGTAGTGTTTTTGGCACTGTGTGGCTTGCAGATGTGTAAGAGATCCATCGGAGCTGGATCAGAGGATGCTTTATATGCTAGGCATAGATAATATCTTAGTAACCTTATGCTAGGCATAGATCATCTCTCAGTAACCTGTGGGAGACTGAGTACAAAGATGGGAGTTTAAGGTGATCTGTGTAGGACAGGGTAGTCCTATCCTGGATTTTTCTGGTGAGGGAACTTTGAGGGTGTTCCAGCTTTTGCAAGTGCATGGTTAGGTACATGCCAAAGAGGGTATTGTACTGAATGATGGGTTTGATGAGGCCTGAGCAGAGTGGTACTGTTAACTTTCTTGGACCCGGATGCCACACCCTTCCTTGGGTGACATAGAATGATTGTCTTACTGTCTTGAGTATATGTTGGTCGCACACCAGTTTGCTGTCTACAGATGTTCTCTTATCCCTAACTATTGGTTCGACTCTTGGGGGGGGGGGGGGTCTTATTGGTGAAGTAATTGGTGAGGGTGGATGATTTCCCAAAGGGCACTAACTCATCTGCGTACACTGAGTATGCCTAGCTGCACCCTTGCCAGCAATAAATCTTAAATACTTGTATGCTAACTAGTTGAGTTTTTATTTATGTTGTCTATTTTATTTGAAAAATATCTTTTTGGGGGAAAATTGTGGTTGTAAAATCACTGCTTCACCAACCTGAAGTCTGGGAAGAGTAGAAACATTTATATAAAACAGTACATTAAATATATAATTTCATTTTTATTTATTAGTCAGTAATACTGATAATTTAATATTAGTAATATTTATTGTTTAATAGGAAGTCACCAGTAATTTACATTTTCTGTAAATAATGTTTCCTTGCTATACTGAAATATGGCTGGGTGCTCCTTTAAGTAATAAGTCCATTCTAACCTTTATAAATGATGTTGGGGAAAATCGGTTTTCATGCAGTCTGCATTAATTTTGCAAAATATAAGGGCAAATAACGCTCTTGGGAATGCAGGGCTAGGCTTCTTATGATCCTTGCAGATTAATAACTTGGTATTAACTTATGAACTATATTGATCCCTTCTGGTAGGGTCCTTTTGCGGATGGTATTTATTGGGCTAGTAGAGAATACTGCTGGCCATTTGGTAATTGGACTGAATAGACTGTAGTTTTCAAAAAGCATGTACCCTGAACTGGAAAGATGGATCTGTACTCTCTGGAAAGGTTTTAGGCAGTTGGCAATTAAACACTTGACAGTTTACAAATTGTTAATGCCAAAAACTACATCCACATTTTACTGAATATTGGGCAACTCTGTTTGATCTCATTCTACAATAATATCCGTGATCTTCATATTATGTCTTAGGGATGGGTGTCAGTTACACTTTCTGTATATTACATTTCCCTTTCTTCTGCTACTAGTCCTTTCATGTTGGGGCCTCAAATTCTCTAGCTTATTTTCCTGACTATACAATTCCTGTAAACCATCTTATTAGTTTACTTAGTCTGGCTCATAGCACTTTTGTATATAGTTCTTTTTCATTGTATAAGTGTGTGTCGGCAGTATTAATTACTGTTGATTTTATCATTTTTGACAACTGTCTCTACTATGATGCTGTTCGTATTGTATGCAAAATTTTAATAAATATTTTTGACTGACTTGTATGTGTATAGCACAAGTATATGTATTGGCTAATATGCTTAATGGTCATGCCTGAATTTTTTTTTAACCTCTTGAATTATGCTTGCTCTCTATTTAAACATGATTTTTTTTTGTGTGCAAGTGTGATAGGCTATGAAAATGCATCAGTTAAGGATGTTTTTCTGTTGGCTGACTGGGAAAGCTAAACTGGGCGTAGTACATTTGCAGCAGAGCCCGGGGGCAGGGGGCTCTTTGTAAGGTTACAAAAACTAAGAATATTTACTACAACTTTATCAAAAGTCTGGCTCAAGTTTAACATTGTAAGACTGAATCAGTATGAAAACTAGAAGAGTTAAGCTGATCGTACATATGATGTTTATCTTCTTCTTCTTTCGGCTTTTCCCGGTTAGGGGTCGCCACAGTGGATCACCTGTCAGCTCATGATTGGCAGTGGAATTTTACGGTGTCGAGTTGCCAGCCCAGCGCCCAACCTTCCACAGAAGGCACACACATGCACGCACACCTAGGGCCAATTTAGAGTGTCCAGTCCACCTACAGCATGTCTTTGGGATGTGGGAGGAAACCGGAGCACCTGGAGGAAACCCACGCGACCACAGGGAGGACATGCAGACTCCGCACAGAAGGCACCCCAGCCGAGGATCGAACCAGAGAACCTCTTGCTGTGAGTGTAGGTATATATTGCATTTTTCATACAAATAGTCTTGTTTAAATAAACTCTTCCAAATTATTGAACTAAATGTGATTAATATTAAGTAGTAGGTTACAATTGATTTAAACATGCTGAAGATAAAAAGTTGCAGGAGGTGATGCTGGACGTAACTGTCAATGAACATAAATGAAGATTGTTATCTTGGTATTGCTGAAAAGTAAGAAAATTGAGGTAAAAGATATCTCGCAGAGAAAAAAGAACTAATAACAATAATGCCTGAATTGGTTCATCCACATCTTAACACAGACTCCATCAGAATAACTTAACACACACAATTAAGTCTATTTAATGTAAAAAAAAAAAAAAAAATCATATGACCAGTCACCTGACTAAAACATTGACATAGGAAAAGATCATTGTACACATTTACAATTCATTGGATTTTTTGTAATCCGACTGGTTTGTGTTTTAGAGCCGCCAGGATGACATCATGCTATGAGGATGTAGTAGTCGAATTAAATTACATAGCGAAAATGTTTATCGACAGGGGGTACCCAGGATTTATGGTGGCTGATACAGTAGAATATGTAAAAAGAGAATGGGGAAAAAAATATACACCCATACTGGGGAGTAAGGACAGTTTAATGAACTCCAGGAGTACAATTAATGAATACAGGAGGGCCTGTGTGTTACAATACGCTCCATCAGTGAACAAATAGAGATATAATTGTGAAAAATTGGAATATCTTGGGAACTGATGAGGAAATATACAAGACAGTAGGCCCCAAACCAACATTTGTATATAGGAATGGAATGAATTTAAAGAGTAGATTAAATAAAATGACGAATATAGTAGAAAAAACAGAGAGAGGCACGACAAAATGTGGCAGTTGTAAACAATGCCAGTATATATTAATGGCTAGTGAACTGACATTAGAGAATTACCATAAAACAAAAGTGAAGTTATGCAAGGGGAATTGTAGAACTAAAAATGTGATATATCTAGCTAAATGTTCAACATGTTCTTGTTATTATGTGGGGATGACATCAAGATGTTTAAAAAAACAGAATTTATGAGCATTACTATAAAATGAAGGCAAGATATGAATAATGCCTTATGGAGACATTGTGAGACCAATAAAGAATGTAGGAAGTTTGAGTTTGGGATTTTGGAACAGATTCAAGTGAACCCCAGGGGTGGTAATGTTAAGATGAAACTATTGGAAAAAGAGACATGCTGGCAAATCAAATTAAATGCATCAGAATATCCTGGTTTAAATGAATACATTTCTATAAAACACATGTTAGACAGATAACAGGTGATTAGTTATAATCTCTTTACATACTCATTATATATTTTTTATGGTTATTGTGCATAAAAGTATTAAGTATGATGTGAATCAAGTATAAATAATGTTAAATGGAAATTATTAAATGGATACAAATAAGCAGTTTTAAAGTATTTTTAAGTAAGTTTTAAAAGTATGTATTAGACTTTTTAAAGTAGTTTAAGGTTAGAGATAGGTTAGTATTAGGGAATCCAGCACAGAGCACTTTAAATGTTAATAAGTTAGGTTTGAGTGTTTTTAATTAAAGTAATTGATGAATTGTATATTATATATAAAGGGTGTTAACATTGGTTCAAGTGGTTCTGATGAAATCTACGTCAGTAGATGAAAGCGCTTAACCAGAAACAGTTCTTTTGTGTGTAAAATAAAGAGAGGAGATTTTCATTTCAACGTGCCTGTGCGGTCATTTCTATCAACTGGGACTTTTGTATAGCCTTGTGTGGGCTATTTTCACTTCTGGTTTGTGTTTTAATTTTAAAACACTTTTGTCACCACCGGGTCCCTATCAGTTGATCAAGTTTTTAGAAAGTTGAATTACATATGGTCGAGACCATATGATCGAATTTTTGAAAACTCAAATCTTTTGAATGGACATCATGGTGCAGCAAGGACTGGGAAACTCTTTTCCTCGCTGTACTGTGATCTCTGAGTTGGTATACATAATTTGCAGGGGGTGTGGGGGCAGGGGTTTTTGCCCTCCTGCAAAAACGTAAAAAAGGTAGATTTTTGTTTTTTGCTGGATGAGTTTTTGCAAATTCATTCATATGGTCTCTTTGATATTTTTTTGAGTTTTAGGAGGCTCATGTTTGGCTGAAGCATTGCCCAAATCTCTTAATACGCTGATAAATTATCTGACTCTTAACAGTTAATTGTTTTGTTTGCATAAAATGCTAGACAGAACAAATAAATTGCCACATAACACCCTTAGTTCCACAATCAAAATGCCTATTAGCTGTTATATACATATTCTTTGGTATATTTGTAGAAAGTGTTCTAGGTTGTCTTTCAAAATAACTTTTCACGATCATACCCTTTTTAACAATAAACAAGATAGTTATTATATTTAACCCTTTTCCTTCCTAATATTCTCAAAATATTCCAGTGCCTTTTTATAGTATTTTTAATATTCCTAGTGTTTTTTCAGACAGTTGTACAAAATAAATATTCCTAGCTACTTAATTTCTCTTTGGGAAAGACGTAATTAAAATCCGTAAACATAACTTTCCCTGGTACTTTTCCATTATCGGGGCAACACTTCGAATGAGCGCTTTGAATATTGTATTTGAAGCCCTGTTGTTCTCTCTAAGTAGAAGTCCGTGTATTTCAGTTTCACATACATTTCTGTTTCACTCTATTAAGAGGAACAGGAAAATGACAACGTCAATCAACATTTATTCTTAATTGCTGACACTGCGAAGTGCCAGCAGGAAGTTAAGTTTTCTTATGCTTCCGATGCACACATGCATTGTACAAGACTAAGCATTTCTTGTTGCTGATGTTTTGTTTTATTGTGCAGGTGTAATACATTCACCTCTATTACCTCTGTAACATAATGAGATACCCTTAATTACCCTTTTTTTAACACTAAATCTCCTTCTTTTGTCGAACGCTGGTACATAGCCGAAATGCACATGTCAAAATGTGGTTCTTCTTTATGGCATGTAAGAATTTGTATTTTCGCAATTCAGTGGCAGTTGATAACAGCTGCTTGCGTACAATGCTGATATATAGGCTTTGACAAGTGATAACCTATTTTTCAGTTTGATGTTAGCAGTTTTGCCTAGAAAAGTTCTCATTAACAGTATATAAACCTGATGCTGAATAACTACACACTAATATTACACCATTCCGATTTACTTCAAGTGCAGTGAAAAATCGAGCACTGTCGAGTAATAAAAAAAAAAAATCATCATTTACGCCAGTCCAATAAATGAAATGCTGTGAAATGAGACAGTACTGAGTGATAAAACACTATCGTTTAGCCATACAATGAATGTAAACACATGGAACAATGAAGCACGGCAAGTAGAAGATGAAATGCACATGCTTTTAGGTACTTGTACTTCTCACTGGCAAGCAGCAGTCTTAACATTTAGCAGTCAGTATTAGTCGCCAGTATAAAATCAGCTATTATTTGGATATTCAGTTGCTTTCAAATACATTGCAAATGAAACACAGCCTATAAGAGACTAACTGCTCATTTCTTTACACACTTGCATTAAATAGTATCAAAGTTTGGGTGGTCAGCAGTAAAATACGTGACAAGAGGAAAACAGTACCGTAGTATGGCTGTAGAATTGAGGTTGCATGATAATGTACAGTTTTCCTCTGAAATGAAAACATTTTAAGACATTCACCTTAACATAAACAGAATTTTGCTGATAACATCCATATAACAGCAGAAAGCATTCAAAGCTTCTAAAAAAAAAAGCACCACCAGAGAAAAATGCAGCCAAGCGGTACACAATTTTTTTGTAGCGCTCATTCGAAGTGTTGCCCCGATAACGGAAAAGTACCCTTTCCCTTTTATGTGCCACTTCATCTAAAACTAGTTTTATATCTAAAAACGTATTCATATCAAATAACTGAATCATCAGAAATCAAATACAACAACCTAACAAGCTGTTGGATAATTATTATATTATACACCAAGTCAAATGGCATCAGAATGACTCTGTCTAGAGATCTTAACCTTTTCTGCAACATTAACAGAATAGTTTGGAGGGACAGGTATATCTTGCAGATGATACCGATGCTCTGGAACAGACTCCCCATCCACATAAAATGAAGTTCATCCCTGTCCATAATTAAGTGCAGCTTGGCTCTATGGATGAGAAACAGAAAATTTACCCCATGACTTCCCCTTGTTGTAGTAATGTACAGGTGCAGTTCCTAAATAATTTGAGAGGACCCATGCAAGGGATAAAGTATCTATGGTATGATCCCAGTTATTCTCATTAGGCATAATATATAATTATTGACTGTGGGATGAGTATGGCCAATCTTAGGTTAATTCAAGCACAAACATGGAAACTGGCTAGGCTTAAAATGGCCCACAGGGACACCTAGCCCAGTACTTACCTGTGAACTTATGAAGCTATAGTGATTTAAATAAATATTGGATAAAATGGGTTTCTTATAGAAGTTTCATTCATATATATTCAAATCAATGTTTTTCATAATTAGAACAACAAAAAAACTTAGTTCTGTCTTGAGGTGCAGAAAAAGTGTAATGTCAGAAATTGGTTGTCGATTCTAAGAATCTAAAAATAAATCATGTATCCACAAAATCAACAACCTGTGCATAAACACGTATGTCATCTGATGGATTGCCAACTGGGGCACAGATAGATCCTACAAGGTAAGAATTGTGGTCTCCTGTTCAAGCTGGTAACAACTGCTGTCCCCCATGGCTCAGTCCTGGGACCCCTACTGTCTGGTGTATACGTTTCAGAAATAGTCAAACATGAGGGCTATGTTTAGCAAGGTTTGTGGATGACTGCAAAAAGGTTGTCATAATCGATGTTTGGGACAACAGAGACATCCTTAAAAAGGGTCTCAGTCAGACAGATGTGGTGTCAAACTTATGGGCTCGAGCTACAGTCATACAAATACCACATAGGTGCCAACACCCTAAATATGGAGGTGATAATAAGGTGTCTATGGACACGTGGATAGTAATCACTACTTCCAGAAACACATTCACAAAGTGGTTAAAAAATTATGCTATATGTTCCCACAAACTGCCAAGGTCTTTACATGTAGGTCAAAGGAGGTTCCCTCTACTCATCAGTCATCAGACCCATCACAGAGTACTACAACACACTTGCAATGAATCTGACTAGGCACCTTCAGCAGCTGGAAAGACCGCTGACATACCTCAACAAGAGCAATACTGGCCTCAAACAGTTGCCCCATGCAACAAGACTGAATTTAACTCAATCTGTACTCTGTTGCATACTGTCTACTGAGGTGATCTCTGCCCAACAGACAGGTCCATGTCCAGTGCAGAACGGATGTACATGTGCTATCTGAAGTAACCCCAAGCTCACTGTACCTAGGGATATCATTATCATCACAACAATAAATAGAACATGTTGGAGGGATACATTAATAACAAACTCACAGACTTCCCTTTCTTTGGAACAGGCTCCCTCCCAACCTACATTAAGCTGAGTTCCAGAGGAGCCTTGATGAGTGTATGTGAAACTGAACTATCACACCATGGATCACTTCATCAGCTCTACTAGACAGAGGCCTAGGAAACTAACTCCATGGGTGGTGATAGCTGCACACTCTTTGTAGGGGGAACACAGTATAATAAGCCAAAGATGGATGGGCAGTGATGTGTGTAAGAGGGTGACCATGACAGGGAGCCATCCAGGACTGTCCCACCCAGCACACATCCCAGTGGTACAAAAGACATGAGGTGCACATCTCACCCAGTGTACATAACAGCCACCAGTATCTGTAAGCATTACAGTGTATGTGGTTCATGTGCCTGCTGTACAACATGACAGTACAATGAAGTACATATCTACTATCTGTAGACATGTACCTGTCACATAGGTATATAGTAGACTATCTTCAATAAGGCATATGTTAGCCTAGGCAAGTTGTGCAGCTTTCACCACCCCATTGGGTAGTCTCCCAAGCCCTTGTACTAATAGTTAGTACCCTAAGCCCCTTTCTAGTGGGGCTGCTGATGTGATGCCTGGCGTGAATTGTTTGTTTCCTATCCACTCATCAAGGTTCCTATTGAAGAGTGTCAGTGAGGGGCTCTGTCTGATGTACATTGGGACTCTGTTCCACAGTAAGGCAAGTGTCTGGGATGGTACTCTATCCCACTAGCATGTTGTATTTATTGTTGTGATGAGGTTCATATCCTTGGAGTGTGTAGGGCAACTCAGTTTTGTTATCTGTAGATGGAGCATGGTCGGCAGTTATGTGTTGGACATGGCTCTGTATGTTGGGCAGAGTGTGCCTCTGAGTAGGCGGTATGCAACAATGAGCAGATTTAGTTTTACCAGTTGTGTTGCATAACACAACTGTTTGAGGCCAGTAATTCTCTTGGTGAGGTACTTCTGTGGTCTCTACAGCTGCTGGATATGCGTAGTTGAGTACATCCAAAATGGTGCATTCAATGATGGGTCTGATGACTTAAGAGTAGAGGGCCACCACTGTCTCTTCGGATCCTGATGCAAACCCTTTGTTGATTAGGTGGGCCACATAGTCATCTTTCCTATGACAACCATGTTTAATCTACTTGTGTCCCCAAATACCTTATTACCTTGTCAGTTTTAAGGGGATAACACCTATGTGGTAGATTGTGTGTACTTTGTTTTCACCAAAGGGGATCACTATGCATTCCTCCACATTGAGCTTGAGGCCATGATTCTGACACCACACACCTGTCTGATAGAGTCCTTTCTGGAGAATATTTATGTCATCCGGGGAATCTATTATGGCAAACACTTTACAGTTCCCAGCAAACTTAGTCAACCACAACCCTCCTGTGTTGGCCTGTACATTTGAGAAGTCTATACCAAACAGGAGGGACCCCAGGACTGAACCCTGGGGGTCACCAGTTGCTACCGGTGTAGAGTCTGACATTTAGCCAGCAACTCTTAGTTTGTGGAATCTATCTGTGAGCCAGTTTACAATCCATCTTGTGATGTATGGATTCATACCCAGGTTGGTGAGTTCATCTATGATACCTGACTGGGGAATGGTTTCAAAGGCTGTAATGAGGTATAGGTAGGCTGTGTTGAGCTCAGTTCAATCATCTGTAGCCTGGGTAACGGTCTCAAAGAAATCCGCCCAGTTCAGGAGGAGTGATCTGCATATGATGAACCAAACTGGGTGTGCTCAACTGTGTGAAGGTTCACAATCTCTTTATTGTTGACTTCCATTATGATTGGCTCCATTGCCTTAAAGAGCAGACTCATCAGGCTCATAGAGCATGAATGCCAAGGGTTTTTTGTGGCCCCACCCCTGTGGAGTGTGAAGAACGTTGCTGCGCAACATTCTGTGGGTACATATCCTGTACAGAGCATGTAGAGAGAGGTGTAGGTATCCTTGATGAATATGTATACATCCCCACCTTATGTGTTATGATCCAGGTCCTGATGCTGGAAGGTATGGAATGAGTAGTATCCTGGTAGTGCTGGTGTGCTCTCTGGAGCCTTGAACTAGGTTTCTGTTACTGCACAGATATCAATATTCTCCATACTGAGATGTGCCTCAAGTGTGTGCATCTGGAGGCTGAGACTTCTTGCAATGAGTGGCATTTAGCTAACTTTGTGGTTATTTGTGTTGGTTATGGGGTTTGGTTTGTACTGAGTGACCGGTGTTCCACACCTGACGTCAATGGCTCAATTGTCCCATCTGACCAAAAGCTAATAACCCTACATATCCACATTCTGGACCCACCCCCCCATCAAAATGTTAAAAAATGTCTCCAAAGCCAACTTCATGCTTCTTAAGACAGAAGTGCTGAACTTCGGGACACCCATGCAGATGGACAATACTGTTAAGACTACTGAATCCTTCATAATTGCACTTACATGAGTGTATGCATCGTGCTATCCTCCAAGAAAAGGAAGCCAATCTGGTGGTCCCCTGCCATAAGCAAACTGCACAACAGAAGGAAGAAACTGTTGCAAAAGATGGTAAAATCCCATGAGTGGAGGAGCTCCCTGGTCAGCCTCAAGAAGAAGCTGCAATCCCTGATAAAATCCTCCAAAGCTAGTTACGAAAACAAAGTTGACATTGATTCTAAAGACAACCACAAAGCATTCTATAGCTATATCTCAATGGCAACACTCAGATCCGCTCTGAGTTATAGCGCAATGGCACTAAATATACAGACCCAACTGATATTGCCAACAGCCTGGCAGATAGGATCAGTGCTAACTTTTACCCCCCTCTCACCCATGAAAGAGCACATCTCTATACCGGAAGAATGCAAAGTTGCTGTCATCATGGCCCGGAAGAATGCAAAGTTGCGGTCATCATGGCTGCACAGGTAAAAAACACTCTCCAAAGCCAGGAACATGGCATCCATGGGACCAGATTACATCCCAGGCTGCGTTCTACACGAACCACAGAACGAACTGGCACCACACCTACATACCATGTTCAATCATAGCCTCAACTCAGGCTTTGTGCCTGCTGAATGGTGCACAGCGACGGTTATCCCACTACACAAGGGGGGAGCCACCACGGACCCCGGGAAGTAGTGCCCCATTAACCTGATGAGCCTGGTCTGCAAGGCCATGGAATGTATCATCATGGAACTTATAAACCAAGACATTGGTAATCTCCAAACTCTGGACCACAACCATTTTGGGTTTGTAAAAGGCAGATATGTCTCCTAAACCTGATTAGGCTTCTTTGAAACAGTCACCAAAGCCGTAGACAAGGGTAAGGTGGTTCATACAGCCTATCTAGATCTTGCCATGGCTTTCAACACCATCCCCCACTCTGGAATTATGGATAAACCCACAAAACTAGGTATAAATCCCTATGTCACAAGATGGGTTGCCGACTGGCTGACATAACCCACACTGAAAGTAGCAGACTCCAAGTCCGACTTTGGACCAGTGACAAGTGGTGTACCACAGGGTTCAGTCCTGGGTCCTGTCCTGTTTGGTATCTACTTCCTTGAAGTACAGGTTAACATGGAAGGTCTCTGGCTAATGAAGTTCCCACATGACTGCAAACTAGGAGCCATAATCGAGACAGTAACAATGTGGACATCCTACAAAAGGGCCTCACTGAGACAGATGCCTGGTGTCAAAGCCATGGCCTCAAGCTCAATGCCAAAAAGTGCATTGTCGTCCACTTTGGTAAAAACACTGTACCCATGCACTACAACATAGGTGGTAGTATACTTGACACCGAAAGTGGGATAAGATACCTTGGGACACAGGTGGACAGTAGACTCTCCTTTGATAATCACATCGCCACAGTAGTCAGGAAATCCTTCTACAGGGCACATCTCATCACAAAAGGTGTCTCATGCAGAATAAAAGAGGTCATTGTTCCCCTCTACTCATCACTCATTAGATCTAGATAGATATGTACCTCACAAGACATCTACAACTGGAAAGCCTGCAGAAATACCTCACAAAGAGGATTAGCGGCCTCAAATATATGCCATACACAGACTGACTCAAAACACTACAGCTTTACTCTGTCGCATATCGCCTACTCAGAAGTGATCTACAGAGCTGTTGGACATGCTCCACTTAAAGAAATCTCAATCCCTCCGAGTGTTGGCCCCAAAACCTAGACTGAAATACTAAAGGAGGGGCTGTATCCATTTTCATAAAGGATACCCACACCTCCAGGTTAGTGGCACAGCATGAGGCCTTGGGGACCATGCAAGTGCGACTAACATTGGGCAAAGCTGCTTATCAGATCGCAGCCTACTATAGATCACATACCTTGTCTCAGGACCCTCGCTCAGTATTCCTGAGAACACTGGGAAATATAAAGGTCCTACCAAACACCATGATATGAGGAGATGTCAACTACACAAACATTGACTGGGAGAATTACTCGAGTACAAGTCCTTTGCCCAATGCTTCCTAGAGTTTATAAACTTAAACAGCCTGGAACAGCTGGTCACCACACCCACTAGAAGGTGACAGCATACTGGACCTGATCATCACCAACATGGGGGATCAGTGTTCCACACCAGTGGTAAACCCCTCGCTGGTAATATCAGATCATGAAGTAATCACACTGGACATCCACATCCCGACCCCCCCGCCAACAAAACCAAAAACTTTTCAAAAGCAAACTTCACACTTCTCAAGACCGAAGTGGAAATTTTCAAAGCCCCCTTGCTACAGGATAATGCTATCCAATATACAGAATCCTTTACAAGTGCATTCTATGAGCATCTACAGGGATGCATGGATTGAGCCATCCCAATTAAAACCAAGACTCACTCCTCCAAAAAGTAGAAACCAATCTGGTGGTCCTTGCCCATAAATAAGCTATACAACAGGAGGAGGAAACTAACACATGATGGAGCAAAATTCCAAAAAGGAAAGGCATCACTGATCATTATTAGCAAGAAACTATGATCGCTCATAAAAAATCCAAGTCCAGTTTCTAAAGAAAAATTGCCAAGGACTCTAAAGATAACCACAAAGCCTTCTTTAGCTATATCAAACATTTAGGTGGCAACTCTCAGATATGCTTTCAGCTACTGCAAAATGGCAAAAAATACACTGAACCAACTGACGTTGCCAACATCCTGGTGGACAAGTTCAGTGCAAACTTTACCCCCCCTTACCCCCAAAAGGGCCCGTGTCCATCCCAGAAGAATGCAGAGCCCCAGACTTCATGGACATGCAGGTAAAAACAGCTCTCTCCAAAGCTAAGAACACAGCATCAATGGGACTGGATGGTGTCCCAGGCTGCATCTTACACGAGCTCCAAAAGGAACTAAACCCTCACCTACATTCACTGTTCAGACTGTACCCAAAGAATGGTGTACAGCAACAGTCATCCCACTCCACAAAGGTGGTGCCACAACAGAACCTGGGAACTATCGCCCTATAAGCCCTGACCAGCCTGGTCTGCAAAGCTATGGAGCGAATTATCATGGAACTCATAAACAGAGACATTGGAAACCTCCAGATACTGGACCCTACCCAATGTGGCTTTGTTAAAGACAGATCCTGCCTCCTAAACCTGATTGACTTCTTTGAAACAGTAACCAAGGCCATAGATGAAGGGAAGGTAGTCCACACAGCCTACCTGGACCTCACTAAGGCCTTTGACACCATTCCCCACTGTGGCATCATAGACAAGCTTACCAGCTTGAACATTAACCCCTATGTCATGAGATGGGTGGCCAACTGGCTCACAGAACAAACATAGTCAGAGTTGCAGTTGCCATGCCTGACTCTAAACCAGTCACAAGTGGCATCCCACAGGCCTCGGTCCTGGGACCCCTCCTGTTCAGTGTATACGTCTCTGAGGTACAGGCAAGCACAGGAGGACTATGGCTGACCAAGTTCCCAGATGACTGTAAACTGGGGGCCATAATCGACTCTCTGGCTGACACAGACATCCTCCAGAATAGTCTTAGAGACAGATACCTGGTGTCAAAACCATGGCCTCAAGCTGAATGGCAAAAAATTGCATAGTCATCCCCTTTGGAAAAAACAAAGTGCCCACAAATTACCACATAGGTGGTAATCCACTAGGTATGGAAAATGTAATTAGGGACCTGCGGACCCAGGTAGATAGTAATCTCTCCTTTGATAATCACCTTTGATAATCACATTGGCAAAGTGGTTAGTTATTCCTTCTATGTAGCCCACCTAATCACAAAAGGGTTCACCTCTAGATCAAGAGAGGTCATTGTGCCCCTCTACTCATCACTCATTAGGCCCATAATAGAGTACAATGCCCCATTTGGTATGTACCTTAATTGGCACATGCAACAGCTGGTAAGAGCACAGAAGTACTTCACCAAGAGGATCATGGGCCTCAAAGAGATGCCCTATGCAGCTCGACTATAAAGAAACTCCAGCTCTACTCGGTTGCTTACTGCCTGCTCAGATGTGAGCTATGCCTGATGTATAAGGCCATGTCCAACCCGGAATTAATGGACATGCTCCACCTGAAGAAAAAACAATCTCTTGGAGCCACACGCTCCAGTGAATTAAACCTCAGCAAAGCAATAAACGGGACGAGCTGGAGGGATAGATTCCTGCCCCAGAGACTTCCCTCACTCTGGAATAGAATCCCAGTTGATGTTAGGCAGAGCCCCTTGCAGATCCTCTTCAAGAGGAATCTTGATGAGTGGATGGGAAATTGTAAATTTACCCTTGGGATCACTTCAGTGGCCCTGCTAGACAGAGGCCCAGGAAACTAATTTAAAAGGGAGGCAAAAGCCAACACATTCTGGCTAGGCTTATAAATGCCCTTGGGCAGATAGCCTAGTACCTACGTATGAACCTACACGCTCTAGGGACCTAAACCTTGTCACCAAAATGAACGGAACATGCTGGAGGGATAGATTCCTGTCCCACAGACTTCACATACACCAGAGTAAACTACCTATCTATATCAAACAAAGCTCCTCATTAGCACTCTTCAAGGAAAATCTTGATTATTGGATGGGAAATAGGAAATTCACCCTGGGGATCACTTCTGTGCCTCTGCATGACAGTGGCACAGGAAAATAAATTTCTTGGGTGGCAAAGGCCAGGGTACCTTTTTGGCTGGCCTTGTATAGGCCCCAGGGCCGATAGACTAGTACCTACCTATGAACCTTTGAGCCTTGCCTAAAAAAGGTAATATGGGGACAGCATGAGCCTTGGCCAGTATTCAGAAGCATAGGGGTGACAGGTGCAAACCATCTGTAGTGAAGCAACAAGGCTTGTGTATCATGTCAACACAGGCAGACAGAGACTGGACCCCCTTCGAATGACACCAGAAGCTCAGCCAATTGTTGAAGTTTATCATCTTTCTGTTATATTGCAGTATCATATAGGTGAAGGTAAGATGCTACTCAAGGTTTGACCCTCTGTGTGCCAGCATGTGGTGCATCAACCCATATATGATATGGTCATGGCCTATGCATGCAATACACTCACAATACACCCAGTATGATAAGCCTGCTTAGGTTAGCAAATGTGAAAAAAAACCTTTGTGCAGACTGTCAGCAAGTAATGTCTGTATTGCACCCTGTAACTCCATATTGCTTGCTGAAGTGTAAAGACGTACTTAGTTTGGATTAAGAACACCACACTTGCCAACTGTGTGTGTCTCCCTGGGGAGAAGCAACCTTTTTGGAGACTACTCAAATACCTTAAAAGTGGTATACTCATCTTTGTCAAGTCCAATGATGTCACCATCCTACAAATACCTGTGGAAAGGTGAAATCCCATAATGTGTATAGCGCGTTGTGTAAATGCGTACTGCTGTAGTATCATAATGTAGTTAGGTAGGGGTTTGAATCCTGCACTTGACAACTGTGTGTGTATGTGAGTCTCCCTGGGGAGGAGCAACCTTTTTGGAGACTACTCAAACACCTTAAAAGTGGTATACTCATCTTTGTCAAGTCCAATGATGTCACCATCCTACAAATATACCTGTGGAAAGGTGAAATCCCAGTAATGTGTATAGCGTGTTGTGTAAATGCGTACTGCTGTAGTATCATAATGTAGTTAGGAAAGAGTTTGAATTTCGCACTTGCTGAATGTGTGTGTGTCTGTGCTCCAGGTGTGTGACACCGTTGGCCAATGTGGAGTGGGTTTTGATTTTTATAGTGTATGACATCTCACAATGACAACTGTATGTGCATTACACATGTAAGGTAGCTGTGGGGCAAATCCATATACATACATGTGACCTCAAGTATTTCATAGGTGGGTACTCTGCTTTCTCCATGCACACACGTGTTATCTTTGCCAGAGCGTGCTGGCGCTTTCCAGACCTTAGGTCACTTCTGTATGCTTGTGACAAGCTTAGCCACTGCAGTGATCCCTGGGCTATGGCTTCTGTTTCACATCCACTCATCACGGTTTCTATTTAAGAGTGTGAGTGAGGGTTTATGCTTGAGGTATATTTGAAACCTGTTCCAAAGCAAGCAAAGTCTGGCAAAGATGACTAATCATTATAGGTGTGGATCTGCATGCAAACCCTTTATTGCTTATGTGCTCCACAGAGAGATTTCCAAAACCCTTTGGTAATGTGATTATCAAAGGAGAGATGACTTAACACATGGCTCTATCTATGTATATATTAGTACCTGTTCCACATTTTGGGGGCTACTACCTATTTGGTGCTCTGGGGATACTTTGTTTTCTAAAAGTGGATAATTATGCTTTCTTAGGCTTATAGCTTTACAGCTTGAGTTTGACACCAGGTATCTATCTGTATGATACCCTTTTGGAGGATGTGTGTGTCATCTGGCGAATAAAGTATAGCCCACAGTATGCATTTTCATCAGACGTAGGCAGACATATCCCTACTGTGTTTGCTTGTACCTAAGAAAGCTATATGCCAAACAGGAGTGGTCCCAGGACTGAGTGCAGGTGAATACTACTTGTTACTGGCATAGAATAGTACATGGAGGCTACAAATGTTACTGTGTCCCACATCTGTGCGTCAGTTGTCGAGCCATCACCTAACAATCGTTTATGGTCAGTATGTTGAGGTTATGTGTAATACCAGTATGTGGGATGGGTATGATTTGCTGGTGAGCTATAGCTTGGCTGTGTTGACCTCCCCTCCCTCTATAGCCTTGTTGACTGGCTTGAAGTCTACTAGGTGTAGGAGCCATGATCTGGACTTTAGAGAACCTAAGTGGGTATGGTGCAGTGTTTGCAGGTTCATAATGTCTCTGTTAATGAGTTCCATAATGCTGTGCTCCATAGCCTTCCAGATAACATTGGTCTGGCTTATAGCGTGAGAGTTTCCATGACCTGTTGTAGTTCTACCCTTAATCAATTTATGTTAACATTTGCACTGGGTGTGACGAGGGAGGACAGGTTTAAGAATAAGTATATTAGAGGGTCCGGCCAGGTTTGAAGGTTAGTAGACCATGCCAGATAGGCAGGATTAAGTTGGTTTGTACATGTGCTGAGGAGGGATGCAGAGTATATTGTGAAATAGATGCTAAGGATGAAGCCGCCAGGTAACAGGAAAAGAGGAATGCCCAAGATGAGGTTTATGGCTGTGGTGAGAGAGGACATGCAGCTGGATGGTGTGACAGTGCAAGATGGAGGGCAGGAAGACATGGAAACAGATGATGTACTGTGGCGACCCCTAATGGGAGCATCTGAAAGGAGAAGATGATGTTGTAGCTCAACGCTTGTAGACTGTGAACACCATTACCGTACGTCATTCCACATGTATGTAACCTGTATAGAGGCTCCATCTGGACAGAGCATTTAGGTGAGTGGTGACTTCATATGTCAGCTTGTGTATGACACAACCAGGGACACTGTCCAGTACCATTGCCACTGTGGTGTGGACCTTGTTAAATATATGTTTTAACTAGTGTGTCTGTGAATCATCAGGTATTACATTCTGCAGGTCTGGAAATGTGGCCCTTGTATAGCGACAGGGTGGTGAAATCTGCATTCAAACTGTCTGACAAGGAATTGGTAATGTCAGTCAGATAAGTGTACTTTGTGACCATTTACATTAACTGTGACCCAATCTGAGATTTCCCCGGTAGATTATGAACAACAGTAAAGACAGCTTTAGTGTTGTCTTTGGAATTGTTGCCATTTTGTATTTTGAAGCTTGCCTTGTATGTTTATTGAGGGATTGAATTTTCCAAATGATACTGACCAGAGAGGTTATCCCTTGTTGGTATGTAACTCTTTTTTGGTATAACATCACACCTTCTATTATATATTTAGCTTCTGGCAGGGGTCCATGAGACTAATGCACTTTTACTGTATAAGTGAGAATTTCTTGTGTTTGTGATGGCACAGTCCATGCAACCCTGTAGGTGAACAGTGTGCATTAATACAGGATTATGCAGCTGGGACACTGTTAACCTTAGTAATGCAAACCAATGACAGGAACAACAGCATCACCCACAGCACAGTGTCAACCCGTGTCATACACACACATGCGTACTCAAGTTCCAAAACATGTGTAGTACAATGCATACTGGCCACCAATAGAAACTATGGAGTGTTAACACTGGCCAATACAGGGCATGTCACCCTGCCCACGTGTCCAATATGCACGTACATGCAGACAGTGCACCTCCACCATGTTCATACACCTGCAAACCTGTGCTGCACACACCCCACACTTACTGTCCACTGTATAACACATGCTGACACAACTACACACATCATCCAAGTGGCACACGGGCAAACAAAACACCATTGGAATAAACACAGGTGGAAACAATACAACATTGCTAATTACAGCTTTAATGCATCATGCCTGCTCAGCTACACCTTCAGGGATATCATTACACTTTACTGCTGACAACATGCTACACATTCAAACATTGCTATACTTTATCAAAGTCACCCTGTGCATTAGCACCATGTTAGCCTGTTCCTGCATCAATGTTACAGATGACAGGAGGTGGCACAGGTTTCATCATATGCACAGGGTGTGTTGTTGGTTTGCCAGAGGCCTACACTGAGCCATACAATCAATGTGTGTGTGTGGGGGGGTATGAGTACTGTTATGGGCCAATGTTGATGTAATGTGTGCGGGTATGTGTTTGCCCTAGGTTTCTGGTTTATGTGTGTGTGTCTGCATGCACACAGTTCCACCATGTGGCTGCCGTATATGGGGATTTGTGGGACAGCTACAGACTGTACCTGGCAGGCTTTACAGATCACAGTCTCTGGCCACGGATATGGGACCTGTGTCTGGCAGGGTTGCTACAGACAGTATCAGGTACTAATCCAGACTGGGTACTATCCTCAGAGGTTTACATATGTCCACTGGATCCAGGTCCCTGCTGGGACTGGCCAGAGCCATGTGTACATGGTCTTCTAGGACGGTCTACGGACAGCCCCCCCAACATTGCTAGGGCTGGTACTGGCACTACGGGAGCGGCTGTGACTTGCTGGACGTCCACGGCGACCTCCAGCTGCTGATGTTGCTGGCATACATCGACGTCTCCACAGTCCCGCACTGTCCTGACACATGGACATGACATTGTGTAGGACATCCAATGTCTCACCCCACCGTCTGTCAATGACCTCAGTGTAATTACGTATGGCACCTGCTAGGTCATGGATACTGTCATTTACAGAGGTGTTATGAGCCCTCTGTGCCCTTAGTCCCTGTCTGGTGTACCGCTCCATTCGTGTCTGTACCTCCATGACAGCCTGGAACATGCGTGTGGTTGAAAGAGTTGTGGCACGTCTGCCAGGGGCATGATGACCAGCAGTGCTCTGACAAGAACCCCTGGGCATCTGCCTATGTGGTACTGTTCCAGACATCTGGCTATGGCTGTTGTGTCCTGATACATGTGCCATAGATACCACACTGTCCTGGCCAGTGCCAACTGTACACTGTCCCTCATCTAAGGGCAATGGTGATGATGGATGTACAGGCAGTATGACTGTGTGCATGGATGGGGTGGAGACTTGTGTACTCCCAATTGGTGGCCCAACAAACGGACCATGACAAACCTGCCTGTGCCTCAACACACCTATCCTCATGATCACTGTCTGTGTCAGTGACATCAGGTTCCCTGCTGTACTGAACCAGCCCCACCTCAGCACCTGTGCGAGGAAAACAGGAAACACACTTTAAGACCTGAACATGATGTCAGACCACATGCGCACGTGCACGCACACAAATACACTCCTCCCTAAAGCAGACACACACACACACACACACACCACCAGCAATCTAAGAACATACACAATAGCAGGTTATGGTGGGATACAGTATCACAAGCAAAACAGTCATATCAGCATGCAGGACATGTGTTGCTCAACAGCATGCAGTGCAAGTGTAGACAGTCCTTGTTACTAACAATATACATGGCTTTGATGCATGTGTTTTATTATTAGGTGATTGGCCTCCCCCTGGAGCGCAATGCATTCATGGACGTAACATTGCTGTGTAAGTATTCAGAACTCTGTAATGTACTGTGCACCATAACTCACAGGTCTACATACCATGGCTGGATGTGTAGCTGTGTGTCAGATAGGTATCCAGTGCTGATTATGGCCTCCGTGTCTTTAGCAAATAATTGTGGACACAGTTTTAGTACATGCATGATGAGTATTCACACAACATCATCAGTGGTGCATGTGTAATTGATGGAATACCATTCGTCCACATACCCAATGTACAGTAGTTATGATGAGTGTAGATCGTATTGTAGACATGCAAGTATCATCCATGACATGGCATGCTAAAAGACAACTGCATATTTAAACATCACACATACCCAATGTGTGTCATATGACCTAGCCACTCAATAGCATCACAAAATGTATGCGTCAGTTGTGCAAATGGTGATTGGTATGCATTTTGTTTAGAGGTGCATATGTTTGCGCACACACAACATTGAGGTGTATAGCAATGAAAGCTATGTGTAGTACTGTGGTTACAATAACTGGATGGGGTATAGTACCATAGGCCATCATCATGTGGTCACTCAAGACTACAAATGTTTCCCAAACCAGCACTAATCATGCTGTACCGGAACTGTACTACCTTGGCTGCATTCACCATTTCACAACAGTTGTTACATGGGTTTGCAAGGAGGGCAATAAGGAGCATTCCCTGACATGAATGTGTACTGTGTTGCAGAGTGTTTAAATGCCCCATGATAGACCTCTACCCCCCAGGTATATTATGTGTAATGTGTGGATGAGATTTTGGATACTGGAGTGTGTCTTTACAGAGGGTTTGTGAATCCTTTATGTGTAGCATGTTAAAATGCTCTGTGTATGACATAGTTGTGTATGTTATGTGCATGTTGAGTATCAACTTTGCCTATCCAATGGTCACTACAGTGTAGCCACATTTGTTTGAGATGATCTGGGTATTGCAGGTGTTTGAGGCAGCTAATCATATTAGTGGGATGTGTGTGGTCTTACACCAAACATGCACAGCATGCATTATGGGTAGGTGTGTTACATGTGTACATGGCCTACACCTTACCTATGACATGCACTTTTTATTTACAATAATAAATGTAGAACACACTCACCAGCATCTGTCCGCTGCCTTAATGTTACCCCAGAGGGGCCTACATTGAGATGAGACAGTTTGTCAGTGGCCACAACTGTGGCATTGCTACTGTGTGTTTGCAATCTTACAGTAGAACAACAGTTTACATTCACAGGCGTACAGATTATGTTCCAAATGATCAGTAATGCACAACAGGCTCCACATCTTCTAACTACACACTCCACATCTGACATATGCATGATCTACCAATACAGATAGCAGTAGTCTACAGATATGCCATATTACCTGCATGCTCCATGTGTGGTTGGGTGGCTACAACCTCCATCATGGTGTATGTCTGCTGCTGCTGTTGTTTGGCAGGTGGCATGAGGCTCAGGAGCAGCTCCTCCACTCTGGTGAGGGGGGGGGTGGATATTAACACCACCTCCTGTTGCAAGCTGTTGTCTCCGCACATCAGAAGCATGCTGATGGGACATGTCTGAGTAGATCATTGCAGTGGTGGCGTACCTGCTCATATGTCCAGTTATGCAGGCCTACCTCATTGACCCTCCGGGCAACATCTTGCCACATTGCAGTGTGCTCCTGCTGGTTCTGGCTGGTTCGTGAGAACATAAGACTGTACTGCTGACTCATACAGCTAGTAATGATCTCATCTTCAGCAATACTATAGCTGGGATTTCTGTGATGTGCCATGATCCCTGGAAGACATAAATAAAAAATATGTCTGAGCAAGTCATATGACACATTTAACATTATACAGTACAGATATCGCTGAACTGCCATATATAGCAACCTATTAGCTAACTGAGAGTGAAACACTTAACACTGCTCAACCCACAACTGCTTGAAAGTGCCTGAAACACTCTATCTAATGAACCATGTTCTGCACAGCAACAAAATAAAATCACTATATAAGACTATACAAGAGTACCTGGCACACTGTATGCAACACAATGCACCACCTACCCACAGCAGATATACATCAAGCTGATGTGTAAAGAAATATGTCATCCATCACAATGAGTGTAAGGTCCAATAAATGTATTGCTATTATACCAGACAACTTGTTGATGGCAAACCCGTGGCCAAAATATGTTCACAATTGGGAATATAGGTCGCATACTGCTGTAGTCCACTATAAATGTTGCTAGATATGCAGTTATGTTTTACCACACATATGACAGAGGACATGTTACAGACATACCCACACACACATCCGACATAATTACAGGACACAAAGGTATGGCAACCCAGATAAGCTTTATGTGTGTACTATACAGTACTGTGTGTCAGTACTTACAAAACATTAATCTTGGGGAATGTAATCTGTGATGAATACAGGGACCACACAAAACAGTGGATGCAAGCAATGTGGACATACACCATACTTTGCTGTACAGGCCCAGAGCTTCAAGTAGTACTACAGTACACACAGGATTTGGATTTAACATCAGTACCAATCAATAATCCTAGATGTAGTGCTTTAGCCTCCAATGACACACCCTAGTTAAAACCAAGGGACTTGATCACACTGTATGTCATAGCACTTTTTCTGCCTAGCAACAGAATACACAGCTTTTGCTGGGATCAAAGCAAGGACCCATAATACCATGACATAACCAGTTTCCCACTATGCTATCCCACAAATACATATCTTTGATGTATTCACAAACACATTGACCATCACAGTCAGTCAACAGTACAGAGAATCTATTGCAACAAGTAGATGTAGGTGTGTATGAGTATATATGACTCTCTCTCTCTCTCTCTATATATATATATATATATATATATATATATATATATATATATATATATATATATATAATTTGTAATGTGTATATATACATATACACATCCATTGGTGTACATATACATATATATAGGCACATATACATTTCACCTTTCATAGTGGGAATATCCATTATACAAAGGATGTGAGGTGTACAGTAATGTAATAACATCGCACAGTCTTGTGATAAATGCATTGAAAGTGTTCACAGCCCATGTAGCTTTAGCAGGCCTCACTGGCTTCAACATTGCAAACTGAACAAACCACCCACAGTGTTTAACCACCACATGTCACATACCAGCACTGTATGCTGTCTTGTTCGTCACACACTTAAACCTACATACAAATATGCGCATACTAACCTTCACCAACATATATATTTCCACCCTTCACAAACAGTTGCAATATGTCCCCTGCTCTATGCACATATACAGATGTGAATATATATGACCCATATATATTTCTCCGTATGTGTGTGGCATACACACACAAGGTCCACACTATTGCAAGTCCCTGGACCTCACAGCTGAACTGTTGGGCCTTGCTGCAACACAAACAGGTGTCACATGTAAACACACACTAACATTAGAGGGGGTGTATATATAGCTACAAATGCTAGATAAGCATACTAGACTGCTACAGCAGTTGCCAATGCTAAGCTACATGTAGACTATCAAGCATGTGTTGCTCTGTCACACCCATGTTTATATAATGGCAGCACTAATCCCCCCAACAGCCATTGGCCATACTACTGTACAGAACACAGATAACATGGATCAGATTTTTGAGTTTTAATGCTGAGCTACACATTTCACATGTATGTCCCACTGCCCACAGGTACACACTGTATTGTTCATAGCAGTAGTTAAGGACATCTGTGCATAGATAAGTACTGCTGCCACATATGAATGGTTCACATTATGTAGACTACTCTTCCAAAACATCTACTACATGCCAGTAAATACATATGTGTCGCATATCTTTCCTTTGTATGATTTGGCATTTTCTTTTTCCTTTTCTCTGTGTGTGTGTGTCTCTCTCTCTCTCTCTCTGTCAATCTCTGCAATAGAGTGATTGAGTTTGTTGGCAGCGATTGCAGCCTGCTTTTGTAGGTATTTGCACATGAGCATGTGATGGCCTCTGCATCAATTAGTGGCCACCATTTGCTAATTGCATGTAGCCTGCCGTGTAGTAATTGCAGTAATCACTGTCATAGCAACCCAGTACTATAAATTGCTAACTCAGGTAGGCGTGGCCTTTTCAGCTTTCCAAGATGGAGATCATCCTTGTTTGCTGTGGACATCATTGTTTAAGACAGAAGGTTGGTAGCCAGTGATTTACATTTTGTACTCAGACCTAAATGTTGCTGCTTCCAGTACACACTTGTCAGTGTAGAAATGTACTCGCCCCTCAAAATGCTAACACAAGATACATGGCAGGATGTACTTTCTTTTCAAATTTTACAATTAACTGCCATACAAAGCTAGTTATTGAGATGTATTCCTTTGGCACAAGAATTGTTTGAGAACTGCTGTACTGTGATTATTCATTTACTCAGTTCTAAACAGTTTGTGCTTTTTTAGTGTTGACATTAGCACAAGCTGCTCAAGAAAACTGGATAAATTTCAGTACTGTGAGTATGCCTACCAACATCCCTTGGTAGACGCTGCACACACAGGTATATTCTACATTTGGGTAGGGGTGCAGAAGTACAGAGAGCGTACGTATTATTGTGTGTCTTGTTGGACTTACAGGGTTGCTGTGTACATGTTAGTTTATCAAGGCAAGTAGTCTGTGCATAACTCCCAACTGTGGACCTATCCACATGGTAGCCAGAGATTAGCCTGTTATTCTTTGTCTGTGCACCACACAGGTCTTTTCAGCACTAGAGCAATGGGATTGTTACAGTTGGTTGCTACCAGTACATGGCTACAGTGTTGTATTCCTACATAAGGGTATGCTTCCAGAACTCCTTCCAAAGCTATTTGCACAATGTATAACAGCAGAAAGGTTGCTATGCTTCTGTTTCTGCCTCTGCCAGACCTCTCAAACACACTGGTACATATTTGAACAGACTCAGGGAAAAGTAGAGAAAAAGTCAGGGACACCTTTAAAATATTCGTGCCATTAAGTTGAGACTTTGAGAGAACCAGAGCATATAGATTAATACACCTTTTCTGAAGTAAAAGAAGTGTCTAACTCTTAATTATTGTCATAACTCATTACGTGTAATTCACCACCTTTCTGGCCAAAGTCTGTAATTTTCGGAGGGATTCAGAGGGACAGAGCTAAAATTTGTTTCAAAATCAGGGACATCCCTGAAAATTAGGGACAGTTGGGAGGTATGGCCTCTGCCCTAAACAGATATGCCAGTGTTTGTCCTGCTGTGATACTGTGTGGAGTTTGTAAAGTGATGGTGTAACATTATTTCCTGCTAGAATGGCTGCTTCTCTTATCACAGTCATGTAATGTAACCCCACAACAACTGTTGGTAAAGATCCACAGAATAAGTTGTGTGGTATGGCATTCACATTCACTCATTCTGATGCGTAATATACTGGCTTAGTGGTACTTCATGCAGTGTAGTGTGTACAAGGTCCCGGGTTTGTGACTGACAGAGGTGTTTTATTTTGCTGCTGAGCAGAGCAAGGGCCCTCACATACAGAGTGACTAAGGCACTTTTAAGCAGTTGTGAGCGGGTTTGCGCGTTGCTTAGCAATGCTTCGCTAAGCACAGACAAGCGCACACTCGCACAAACCCGCTAACTGCTGCTTAATACTGCTTGCTCCCGCTAACCCCGCACTCATTTCTTTGAAAGAAAAGAAAATGGGGAGATAGGAAAGTGGTGAAAAAGGGGCACAAAGAGGGAAGGACAGTAGAGAAATAACTTGGGATGTGCAGGACTGGTGTAGGGAAGGTCCATAGCTGCCCATTTATTTAACAGCAACAGCTGTGCATATGGAATAAATTTGGAGGTAAACATGAAACCTTCAACCCCTAAGAGAGGGGTGAGGACAACAAAGTATGTTGTAATGCCAATTAAATTACATTTTATGTGACCAGGGGATATGTGTGCAAAATGGGCAGCTATGTATGGGGCATAATTTTTTTTTTTGGGAGCAGATTGTCCTTTTTTTTTCTTTTTTTTTTTTTCAGGTGAGAGTGAAATGTGGGGTAGGGGAAGTAGGTATATTTGGGGAGGTAGGTTGGTTATGTAAACAGACAAAGACGCATACAGGGGCAGAATATGACATGTGGTGGGTGAACACCATTGACGGGGAGGGATGCTTGGAAATCGCAAGCCCATGAGCCCACAGATGGCAACAGTGGAACTGAGATCCCCACCCATGAGCAGTCACCACTGCACCTTCACAGCCCAGAGGGTGGCTGTGCTGGGGGCTGTGTAGGAGGGGCAGGCTGACCTGGGAGTTGCGCCACTCGTGCCTCAAGCTGGCGTAGAGGTTATGCAACAGAACGCTCGATCTCTCTATGCACCACAGCCCGGACTGTTCGAAGGGTGATAGGTGGCCCTCCTCTGCCCCAAGCCCCATCCCCTGCAGAGCTTCCACCCGAAGGTGGCACAGGGCCAATGGAGGAGGAGGTCCCAGGCTGGGCACCGGACCTGCTGGTGCCAGGTGCCATGGCCAGCTGAGGTGGGACAGGTGGGTTTGCTGGGACCGGCCTTCCCATACGAACTATGTTTTTGAGAATTTAATAAAGATATGGGTTAGTAACAGTCAACAGCATTCACAGTTATAACAGCATGCAGAAGTATTCCCATTAACCCATCTCACCAGAGTTTCAACAGTTGAAAAGCAAGCATAACACATGCATATATAGAACAATAGTGGACTTTACAACAGCATGCAGGTGTAATTGATGGCAACAGGCCACCAATATTGTGGTATTTGAACAGGGCACATGCATAGAAATGAATGCAAATATTTATAAACCAATAGGACATATGTCCCAACAAATGTTTTGAGATTAGACATACCCATTGAGGTGTGGAATTGCATTTTTTATGCACATACAGTAGGGTGGAAAAGATAGCTCAATTAACAACTTATACTTCTAGTTATAACTGCAGTTAATAGGAATGTAGTGTAATGTCCCTTAAATGTATTATTACACTACCCAATGTCCTTCTATTGTGCAATTGGATTTTGATAGATCATTATATACATGAGCTGTATCTGACATACAAACTGTCCAGGATGCAGATGTTACTGCTACATATTTTGAGAGTTGCTCACACACACTACTGCTGTGATGGTACACTGACAGCTCTACTTTCATAAAATTATCTAGATATCTGACAGCTCTACTTTCATATAATTATCTAGATATGTTCAGGTGAAATTATCGGTTATATGTTAACAGCTCCCTACATTTCTGGCAGCACACTGACATTTCTGGGGAACACAATACCAAGCTACTCATGTGCCAGATTAACCTGTACATGCTGGGCATGAACCACCCACTTTATATGGGCCTACCCAAGTGTGGGTTAACTAACACTGCTTAATACAACAGTACTATTTCTAAAATGCAACAGTACAACAACATATCAAAGATAATCACACAGACGCACTCCAGGAATTATACCTTTATTAAAGAATTAATGTTAAGTTGTCAATCTCGCCTTCATTCTTGCTGGATGGGTTCGGAGCCGATCCTCGGCTCCGACTCTGCCAATACTAAAAGCTCGAGAGCTAATTCCACCGGCTCGAGGCTCCCCTATATCCCACAATGCTAGGCGGTAACTACTCAGATCTCGTTTGCCGCTATAGCTATGAGGTGCTTTTCTTACCGGCTCAGGCACGTAAGTGAATTTTTACCTTTGAGGTAGTACTAATTCCCCTTTCTTTTCTTAGTTATATATATTGTTATTGTTTGTGTTAGTTTTTAGTTCTATCGACCCTTCTTTTTCGATTCCCAACCCTCTTATTGTTGTTGTTCTAGGCCTTCGGCCTTTCCCTCACCCCAGTCCCTTTTTCAGTTAGTGTTGTAGGGGCTTGTGTGCTTGTGTTTTTGGCTACTTTTCTTTAATTTCTTAGTGTAGAGTGTCTGTGTGTGTGTGTTTGAGACAGCCCCTCTTCCTTAATGTCTAAGGATAAGGTCTCAGGCTTCAAGAAGTGTGACTCGTGCTGTCAGAAGATGTCTCTGACAGACGGTCACACTTCTTGTGTGTACTGCCTGGGACCTGTGCACCTGCAGGACTCTTGTGCTGTCTGCCATGGTTTCAGCCCTCGAGTCCTGCAGGAGCGCAAAAACAAGCTCATCTTAAGGGGCTGGTTAAAGCCTGAAGGCCCCCCGACTCAGTCTGGGTCGGGGAAGCCTTCGAAAACTTCAAAGCAGTCGACTCCTGCTCTTGAGTCGACTGTGGAGAAGTCGAAGCAGGCTTCGTCATCGGCTCCAGCCGGAGCCGATGTTCTTAGGCCTCAAACCGTTACCTCGGCTCCAGCTGGAGCCGAGGCTGATAAGTCTTCATCGGCTCCGATACCATCATCGAGCCACTGTCTAAAAAGAGGTCTAGATCCCCTCAAGCGGTCTCTTCTTAAACCTCTTACCGTTATCGGCTCGGCTGGAGCCGGCTAGTAGTCCCCATTGGCTCCGATACCATTATCGGAGCCATTTTACAGAAAGAGGTCCAGGTCCCCCTCCATCGGATCTGTGCACTCGGTGCCAGGTTCCCTCCTTCGGAGCGGAGTCACAAAACCCATTCCTCTCGGTCTTCCAGGTTGTCAGACCATGATTTGCAGAGGGTGGTGAGTAGACTTCTTAAGTCCGAGGCACTGGCCCAAATGCTCCATAGCCCGACTCATCAGTCATTGGCTATTCCTCCTCCGACTCCTTCGAGTTCGGAGCCAAGGCTTGTTGGAGCCATGACTGTCGGTGCGTCGGATCCGATACCTTCCACTTCGGCTCCGTGTCTGCTCCGATCTCCTCTTTGAGGGATCTCGGTGCCGGACTTCCCTCGTCGGCTCGAGGCGCAGTGGCATCGGACCCTTGTCCGACCCCGCTCTCCCTCTCGGGGCTTCGGCGCTGGTGAGTTCGGCTCCGACATCGGCTTCGGAGCCATCTCTTGTCGGTGCCGGGAGGGGTCCTTGTCTCTTCGGAGCAAGGGCCTCGGGCCTTGCCTGACAGAGATGCCTTCGAGGTCATGCGGAGCGTGCTAGAACCAGGTTCTGCCCCTCAGTCGGCTCCCTCAGCCCCTCCATCTACAGTGCCTGCGGTGATTTCTACTCACCCCCTTGTCTCACACCGCAGAGAACCAACTCCTCAAGATTCCCCATTGGGAATTTCCTCCTCTTCCGAGGTCTCTCCTGACCCTGCAGGAGATCCCCCTAGGAAGAGGCAGTGCAAGAGGAAGCGCATTGACTCCCCTGAGTCTATCACCTCTGACACTGACTTAGAGGAATCCAAAGGGTCCCCTCGTTCCCCCTCTGAGGATGTCTCCTTTGCGGACATCCTTGAAATCCTCAAACAGAGGGGGAATTGGCCAGCCCTTAACCCTTCGGAGGATGAGTCGGTGTATCTTGAGGCATTTGGTTCTCGCCCTTCTACCTCCTGGGTGTCCCCTCCCTTTGACCCCCTTATGGAAGTGGTGGCAAGGAAGGCTTGGACGGCTCCTGACTCAGTGGAACCCACCCCAAGGAGACCATCCAAATTTATCACTGCCCCCACAGACAAACAGTTTTTATCCAAAGGTGTCCCTGTTGATGCCATGGTGGTGGCTGCGGCCACAAAGAAGGAATTAGCTGATCCCTCGGTTCCTGTCCATCCTCCTAATAAAGAATCTAGGACCATGGACAGGTACGGCAAGCGGATGTTCTCGTCAGCGACCTTTTCAATGCGGTCGCTGAACTACTTATGCCACTTCACCCGTCTCCAAAGAGATTTACTCAAGGATATGGGTGAACTGATGAAGGATCCTACAGCTGAGGGGTTCAAAGACACAATGAACTCCCAGTTGGCAACCCTAAATTCAATCGTGAACTCCTCCATGCGGCTAGTCTCGTACGCAGCAGATGGAGCGAGTAGATCCGCAGGCACAGGAGTTGCCTTACGAAGGCACACCTGGATGCGGCTATGCAACTTTGCGGACCCTTTCAAGGCGTCCTTCACCAATTCCCTTTGATGGATCATCTTTGTTTGGTCCACAGGTGAAGGATACATTGACCAGGTGCGAGGTGGAAGGTAAGACTCTCTCTGCCAGGAGTCAGTTTTCCACCCTTCTAGACCCTATCCCAAAGGTCAGAGGGGAGGAAAGATGTGGTTCGAAAAACAATCCCAGGGAGTCTCATCTGATGCACAAGGCCGATTCCCCTAGAGGCAGAGGGGAATAATAATAGACGCCGCCCCAGAGGCAGAGGAGGTCCATAAAACCAGGGTAGCAGAGAGGTGTTCTCTGACAAACCCTTTCAGCACCCTGAGGGCTGCCCGGCTGTCCGCCTTCGGAGGCAGTCGGGGGAAGATTATCGCTGTACCCAGAAGCCTGGCTTTCCCTAACTCAAGACAAATGGGTACAGTCGATCATATCAGAGGGTTACAAAATTCCCTTTATTCATATTCCAACCCAACCAAAAAGATCCCTTCCAGACGTTCCACCCGGTCTAAGGGAAAAAGCAGCATTAGAAGTGTCAAAGCTGCTGTCAAAAAGAGTCATCCAATCAGTCCCAGCAGACCAGCAAGGATCCGGAATCTACTCCAAATTCTTTTTGGTACCAAAAAAAACAGGGGACTGGAGACCCATTCTGGATCTCAGCCACTTAAACAAGTTTGTCAAAAAAACAAAATTCCGGATGGTCACGCTACAGTCCATCCTACCCTTCTTGGGTCAGGACAATTGGATGTGCTCGATAGATCTTCAGGATATCACATCAAAATGAACCGATGCTCCAGGAGATATCTCCGCTTCAGGCTGGGAGCCAATCACTACCAATTCAGGGCCCTGCCCTTTGGTCTCACTACAGCCCCCCGGGTGTTCACCAAATGCATGGCAGTGGTCACGGTTCACTTGAGGCGCCAGGGATTCCAGGTGTTTCCATATCTGGACGATTGGCTCCTTACTGCCACCACCAGACATCAGCTTCTCCTATCCAGGGATTTCACCATTCAAACCTGTCAAGCTCCAGGCATTTCAATAAATTTCGAAAAATTTGCCTTGTCGCCTTGTCGGTCTATTACTTTCATAGACGCCAAATTAGATACACAGACCCTTTCAGCCACTCTCACAGAGCAGAGGGTTTTAGACATCCGGAACCAAGTATCCCTTCTATCGCAATTGGTCAAAGTCAAAGCCAGACTGGTATTGAAGGTACTAGGACTCATGGCAGCAGCTATTCCCCTTCTCCCCTTAGCTCGCTTTTACATGAGGATCCTCCAATGGATGCTCTTTACCCAATGGTCCTTTCAACGACTCCCAATGTCCCACACCATACTGATAACTCAAGTATGCAAGAATCATCTGTCTTGGTGGGTCACGTCACCTCAACTTCTCCAAGGAAGACCCTTCACTCTCCCCCCTCCAGTTGCCACGTTGACAACATATGCCTCCCTGATCGGGTGGGGGGGCATTATCAGGGCAGGACAGTCCAGGGCACGTGGCAACCCTTCGAGTGCCACTTGCACATAAATGTCTTAGAGATGAGAGCAGTGCTTTTAGCGTTGCAAGCCTTTCACGACTCTCTTCCCAAAGGGACTATTGCAATTCAAACAGACAACATGTCCGTGGTGTGGTACATACAAGGCGGAACCAGATCATACCCTTTATGTCGAGAAGCACTCAGACTTTGGCAATGGGCGATCTCTTCTCAGCGTTTTCTGATAGCGACGCATATTCCCGGGAAATCCAACGTCATTGCAGACAAGTTTTGCAGAGCAATTCTCATGCCGCACGAGTGGTCTCTAAAGAAATCAATTCTAGAAGAGGTATTTCTAAGATGGGGCCATCCTTGCTGCGATCTTTTTGCTACTCCCCAAAACAGCAAGTGTCAAGACTTCTTCACTCTCTTCCCGTTACCAGGCCATCCCACCAGAGATGCTGTAGTCCACGATTGGCCCCGGGGACTTCTGTATGCCTTTCCCCCCTTTCCACTGATACCTCAACTAATTCAGAAAGCCATCGCCTTGAGAGTGACTATGATCCTCATTGCCCCTTACTGGTCTCGACAGATATGGTTCCCCTTTCTTCATCGCTACCTTTTGGAGCAGCCTTGGCATCTGGACCCAGTACCAGATCTGATTACCCATCAGTCGGGTCAGCTGCACCAATCTCTGTCTTCCCTAAACCTCACAGCGTGGTTTATCCAATTCCTACCTTAGCCAGGCTGTCCTTAATATCTCGCTCGGTCCGAGATATCTTGATAGCCTCTCATAAATCCTCTACCCGGAGGATTTATACTAGTAAATGGAAACGTTTTTCCCTTTGGGCATCATCGAAAAGCATTGATCCTTTTACTGCACCTATCCAGTCTATTTTAGACTTTCTAGCAGAACTTTCATTTGGGATCTTCTGCATCAACCATTAGAGTTCAGTTGGCTGCCATATCAAATTTTCATGTTGGTGTCTCAGAATCCAGCATCATGGCTCACAAACTCTGTAAAGCCTTCTTAAGAGGTGTATTTCTTCTCAAACCTCCAATCAAAGACCCTCCGCCTCAATGGGATTTAAACTTGGTTCTGGCATCTTTAATTCTTCCCCCCTTCGAACCAGCGGCTTCATGTTCTCTGAAATTGCTTTCTTGGAAGACACTTTTTCTGGTAGCTATAACTTCAGCGAAAAGAGTATCAGAACTCCATGCTCTATGCAGTCGCCCTCCTTACTTAGTTTTCACAAAGACAGGGTATCTCTCCGGACTAATCCATCCTTTTTACCAAAAATTTCTTCTCAAATTAACCTAAACCAGATTATTGATCTCCCCGTTTTTTCCCTAACTATTCAAATAGGTCAGAGCAAAAGCTGCATTTTTTAGATGTTCATCGCCAACTGAGATATTACTTAGACAGAACTAAACAACTCAGGAAATCTGATCAATTGTTTCTGTCATATGCAGAAGGAAGATTGGGCCTTCCAGTCACTAAAGTATCTCTGTCTAGATGGCTCACGTCTACAATTACTTTCATCTATGAGACCAGACATCAAAAATTACCCTCAAGACCTAGAGCTCATTCAACTAGGGCATTAGCTACATCCATAGCCTTTCAGGACAGGTTGCCAATAGACTCAATTTGTGCAGCAGCCACCTGGGCTTCTCCTCATACATTCATTTCACATTACAAATTGGACATGGTTTCCAGAAGCCGTGCCAATTTTGGTTCCACTGTTCTCAAGAGTCTGTTCCGATAGGCCACCCGGGATAAGGTGCTAGGGACGCGGTCCCATCCAGCAAGAATGAAGGCGAGATTGACAACTTAACATTAAGACGTTATGTACCTACCATAACGTTCCATGTTAGTTGTCTTCTTCTCTTCTTTCTTATCCTCCCTCCTTCCCCCAAGCCTGGACAGACCGACCGGAATTCTTTTGCGTTTCTTCCTCTGAAAATTGTTACTCCATTCTTGGAGTATGGTATTGCTTGGTATAGCTACCAAACGAGATCTGAGTAGTTACCGCCTAGCATTGTGGGATATAGGGGAGCCTCGAGCCGGTGGAATTAGCTCTCGAGCTTTTAGTATTGGCCGAGTCGGAGCCGAGGATCGGCTCCGAACCCATCCAGCAAGAAAGAAGGCGAGAAGAAGACAACTAACATGGAACATTATGGTAGGTACATAACTTCTTATTACACCTTTATTTATTGGGTAAAAACACTTTTTTGATGGCTCTCTCATTTATTTTATGTAACAGTACATGCAGAATAATTACTAACCTGCATGGTGACGCAGCCTATCTTCATGGGCTTGCTGATTCATAGCCTGGACACCTGCAGCTGTGAAGTAAATGACATGATAATGAGACATACCTATCCATTGTATAGACAAGAATAGCAATTCTTAAATACCTAATACAATGGCTACTTACTCAGTACTGGGGCATTTGCCATCCCACGGGCCTCCTGGATCCACTGGTCCAGTTGATCCTCCTTGCGTCGCTTCAGGTCAGAGTAATGGTGCCTGACCTGCTCACCAGTCCGAGGAACGCCAGTGGCACTGGTGAGATCACGAGCTAGACAGTTCCAGGCCTCCGTTTTGTATTGGGTGCCCTGGTACTGGCCCCGCAGGAGTCTTTCCATGTGATTGTGGACAAGGAGCCAAACCATTACTTTGGTCTCCTCAATGCCCCAACATTGCGCTCGAAATAGAGTGCCTTCTCCAACCCTGGCCATGCTGACTGCAGAAGGGAGCTACAACCAGTTATGGCAAGTATTCCCGCCTGTGGAGCTTAAATATGCCTCATTTCCTGCACTTATTTGTGATTGGCCAGTTTGGAAAAATCTCAGCCGTAGGCACACCTGTTTAGCTGATGTCAGCACTGTTTGATATTCCTTTGATAGATATGTGTCTGTTGAAAGTGCATGGTTATGAAATGCTGTCATGGCTGTGTGGTTATGTACTGTGACTATAGTGCACAGCATCCTGAGTTCGAGCCCTGTCACTGTTTTTTATTTTCCTACTGGCCAGACCTCAATGGTTAAGGTACAGTGAAGGAGGTGTGGCCATGTTTAGCCGACTTTGCTCAACTTTGCCCGACGTTGCTCAGCATTGCTCGACGTTGTCCGACGTTGTGCTGTTTAGCGCGGTGTGCAGCTATGCACAAACATGTTCTGTTTGCGCTAGTTTGCACGATGCGCAGCTCCGCGCAAAGACATTGTGCTAGTTAATGCAGTGCTCAGCTACAAGCAATTAAATATAAATATGCTCAATACTGGTAAAATGTGCTTAGCAGTGCTTTGCATTGCTTAAAATAATTTACTCATGCATCCGTATGCATAACCATTTTACCTTATATATATATATATATATATATATATATATATATATATATATGTGTGTGTGTATGTATATATAACATTTCAATGCTTTTTACAAAACTTTAAATAATACATGTCAGGAAATATTTTTGTATACATATTTCCAACAGAAAATGAAAAGTGTAGTGGTGGGACTCGAACCAGGAATGCCTTCTCTTTGTGCAAAGGCTCTAACCACTACGCTATTGCTATTTTGCTTAATTTGCGTATATTTTTCTTATTATCCTCTTCGGTGTCTAAACTGCTAACTGTAGCTAAGCAATGGGCAAACCCGCGCAAATACGGGCAGCTATATCAGAAATGGAAAAAAAAAATATTTCTTTTACTTTTTATATTTGTATGGGGTTTACTATATGGGGGAGTTTAGTGTTGGAATGTACACATGTGAGCGGACTCGCTCATGTAACTAGACATTTCCCGTGTTTCAAACTTGCAGGGGCGTGGATTTTTGGACTGATCGGCAGTCCGACACGCCCCCTACACTCGTCCACGCTCCGTGTTAGTTTTAGAGTTGAGGCAGTGCGCCCTCATTAATATGCATGGCACGCTGCTGTCTTACTCTTAGACTGGCTCTTCTGTGTAAGACTAATTTAGTCTTACATAGAAGATTAGTGAATCTTGGGGTGTATCTTTTTATTCTGTAATACTAATGCATTTGAATCACTCTATTTTATATTTTGTGATGCCTCAAAATGGCTGTCTTGGTGTCTGTTATTTCAACATAATTTTGTTTTGTGGTTTATTTGCTCTGTTCTCAGAATGTAGCATGGATGCCTGTAACAGAACACATTACAGATATTATACATGTGTCATCCCCTCAGTTAGTTGCAGTGAGAATACTGTGAGTCAGTGGCTTCTTTGAAAGACGTATCACTGCTTCTTTTCAACCAAAATACTGTAGTATGTCTTTACTGTAACATACAGAAAAGTTTTTGATGGTCCATTAAGTTTTCATTAATACAAAATGTATGCACAACAGTATTTTATTCAGTGCTTTACTCCTTACACTTACTTGGTGTGGAAAGTTGTTTTCTATGTCTTGCAGCTTTGCTCGTTCATTGTGACTGATAGTTATTGCATTACAGAGCTAGTGGGGCAAATGACAGCTTTTGTAATGCTATTCTTTAGTTTTGTAGTTAGTTGGTTAAAATCAATACTTTACTGATCAATATTTGTCAGTTTGTGATTTTTTTATATATAACTTGTGCATTTTTCACACAGATTTATGCAACAATTGATCAGCTGTATGGCACAGAGAGTTGAAACTGTGACTACTACCCAGGTGACCTCTGTTTTGACCAATGGCCCTGACACTTGGAGTCGACCAAGGAGGGTGGGCGAGTAACCATAGCCAATTTTCCCATCCTGTGGGTGAGAGGTAGTCTGTTTGCTGTGATGCTGACTTGCAAGATGAAGTAGGAATACATCACACAGTATATGTACCTGGCATGTACTGTTGAATCTGTTAAGCTGCAAGTAAGTAAGCAGTAGCCCTCCACAGGGTATGTGCAGGAATATGCACAATGTCATGGGGGAGTAAATTAGTGCATGTCATCTGTTTTTGTGAGTGGGGGACTTGGGACTGTTACTAGAAAAACTCTGTTGGTTGCCTGTATAACTGATAATTGTCATTAGATCACAAGCTTTTGGGTGCCTTCTTTGCACAGTGTACATCTGTTGAGGCATGAGTGTGCTGGTATAAACTGGACTTATGGATGTCCAAATAAATTACTTTCTCTCCATTAAAGAATTAAGTTGGACGTTTCATCTATACTGCATTTTCAGTATTGGCATTTGGCTTGCATCTCATCTTTGTGGGCAGATAAGTACATGTCAGTCAGGAAGAGGAAATGCTCTTGTGGTTGACAGATCCCATACAATGATGGCCTATGTCTTTTGTATTGGGGGAATCTTATGACTCTGTTCGTGAGATATTTGTCATGTACCCCAAAAAAAAACATTCAGAGTAGGCTGAATAGACTCAAACATTTTCTGGAAAACCAATGACTGTGTTATACATTCAACAGCAAAAAACAAGCGTCCACCAGAGCTGATGAAATAAAAAAAAATTTACAAAGGATAAGCGCTTTCACACACACTGCTTGTTCACATCCATAAAAAAATCATCACAGGTGTGCTCATTATATACTAAAACAACAGTCAAATCAACCAGCCATGGAATAGCAACAATTACTGATGTGTAGACTCTTCTTCTTTAGAATTGTTTTTAAAGGAACAGATGTGTTAATCCCTGGCATTTTATCTGCCTGCAGTTTAACAATCCAATTAGCTTCTGCATTGCAGGCAGATAAACTGCCAGGGATTAATGCATCTGCTCCTTTAAAACCAATTCTAAAGAAGAAGAGTACACCTGTGATTATTTCGGTTTTTGGTTTTTGCTGTTGAATATATTTTTTAAGCTGGGCAACCTTTGGCTACTGGTATTTTTTCTTTTAATTATTTTTTCTTCTAGCTACTGTGTTATACATGGTTACCTGCTCTTGTTTTTCAGAATTCTCTTCACAGGTTAGGAGAGACTCTTCCATTTGCCTCTTTCCTGGTCTGGGACTGACCTACCCTATGTGATAGGCTCAGTGCCCTTGGACCTTCAGTTCAGTCTTCTCAACCCCTTTGGTGATGTTCTATGGGAAGCTGCCAAGGATCAGGAGATGGGGCATGACCAGTCAAACTGGATGTCAGTTGTTGGATAATAAGGAAAACACCACTTTCTTTTGACTGAAGGGATGCACTGTATGCATCTGGTGATGGTAAGAGAGGAGATAGCAAGTAGAAAAGGAACTCCATAGTGAGCACATTAGATTCAACTAAATGCAAGTCTCCCTTTTTCCCCTCCCATTCAATGTCCGTCTGTAACAGCATATGCATCAAACTGTGGCTAGGCAGTGGTGCCTAAAGGAATAAAAGTTTCGAATCCCCACTTCAGGAAGAAATGCATTAGACTCAAAGAAATGATGGCTCTTGTGTAAAAGCCTTACAATCCTTGAATCAGTCGTGGACTCTAGGTCCATTTCAGACAACATCATAGTGACATGGTGCATAAAGAAACAGGGGGAAAACAGGTCTTACCCTCTGTGCAGAATAGCCATGATTGCCTGGAATGTAGTAACTCAGCGCAGTCTCTTTTTAGGTAACCTACTTTCTGTCAGAGCAGAACTCTTTTTTTTTTTTTATTTAATTCACCTGAGCAGAACCAGGGACATACTCTCTTACATGTAGAGATCCAGCCTGTGTAGAACTCTCCAAATCTGTGTCGCCATTCACATCAAACAGTTGCGGAAGTTCTATACCAGGACTGTCTGCTAACAGGCATGGAGATCACTTTTTTTCTCATGGATAATTCTCAAAACCTTCCTCATATGGTAGACTTGCTCATGAAAGGCATGGAATCTTATTCAGTCCAATATCCTGAACCTAAACCTGAGTGTTAGAAGATAGGTTTTTGATTAGGATTACCACCTATCCCTCTTTATGCAGGACAGTCCTTATTTGGGCAGCTGTGCCCTGCAAAACAAAACAAAAAAAAAAAAGATTTTAGGGCAAAAGATATGTCCACGGTTTCCACTAATAGTTGCAAAAAAGAATAATTTTGTACTTGAAACACCTTAATATTAAATGAAATAGCAGAAAAAAGCTCAAATTATACAAAAACAAGGCTTTATTTTGGCAAAAATGTGAAGTCCAGTCTTTTGCCCTGGTTTCAAGTATAGTTTGTCAGGCAAAGTTTTGAATCTGCGTAAAATGTCTCACTTTGGACATTTGAAAAGATGGCCTTAACCAGGTTAAAACAATACTCAAAAACTGACTACAACATTCTGAGGGAGGGTATCCGTAGCTTCACACCACTGCCCCCTCAGAGGATGCAGACATATGTGCTGAACAGTGCCAGTGCAGTAATACAAGCACCTGTGCAACTGCATGGACTCAGCCATACCCAACAGAACTAAAACCTGCTCCTCAAGGAAACATAAACCTATGTGGTGGAAGTCCTCTATCAACAGGCTTTACAACAAAAGGAAGAAACTGTTGTCCAATGGTAAAAAGACACAAATTCCCAATTGGAAAAACTCCCTCCTTAGTCTCAACAAGCAAATTAGATCACTAGTGAAAACCTCCAAAGCCAATTATGAATCGAAACTAGTTTCCAAAACAAAGGATAACCAGAACCAGAAAGATATTTGCTCTGCACTGCACATCTCCTCAGATCAAGTGTTAAAGGCCCTATCCAAGGCAAGGAATACAGCTTCCATGGGACCGGATAGTATCCCAGGCTGTATTCTGCAACATCTCCCCACCATTGAGCACCCTATTCAACCATAGCCTAAGTACCAGCTTCATTCCAGCAGAGTGGAGAACTGCCATTGTCATCCCTTTACAGAAAGGTGGTGCCACTACTGACCCTGGAAACTTGACAAGTTTGATCTGAAGGTCATGGAGCGTATTATGGACCTTATAAGCAAGGACACAGGCAGTCTCCAAGCACTTCACCCCACCCATTTTGGATTGAACCTGGTTGACTTTTTTTTTTTTTTTTTAGACTGTCACGAAGGCACTGGATGAGGGAAAGTCAGTACATACAGCTTACCTTGACTTGGACAAAGCCTATGACACAATTCCCCACTCGGGCATCATTGAAAAGCTAACAGAACTTGGTGTAAATCCCTGTCTCATCAGATGGGTGGCCAGCTAGCTCACTTATAGGACCTACAAGGTCATAATAGGTGCCACTACCTCTGATAGCAGACCTGTCACTAGTGGTGTCCCCCAGGGATCTATCCTGGGACCCGTATTGTTTGTCATCTATCTCTCAGAGGTCCAGGCAAAGCCAAAAGGCCTGTGGCTGACCAGGTTTGCAGACAGCTGTAAGTTGGGTGTTGTCATTGACTTCCCAGATGATGGTAACACTTCAAGAGGGTCTCACAGCAACAAATGACTGATGCCAAAGTTATGGCCTTAAGTTAAATGCAAAAAAAAAAAATCATACCATTCGGCAAAAACACTGCCCCTGATTACCACATTAGCGGCAACTCCCTAAGCACACAACCTGCGGTTAGAGACCTGGGTACACAAGTTGACAATCTCACCTTTGACCATCATGTAGAGGCAGTGGTCAGAAAAGCCTTTTACTTGGCTCGTCTCATAAGTAAAGGGATTGCATCCAGAAAAAAAAAGTTACTTGAGACCTGGGTACACAAGTTGACAATCTCACCTTTGACCATCATGTAGAGGCAGTGGTCAGAAAAGCCTTTTACTTGGCTCATCTCATAAGTAAAGGGATTGCATCCAGAAAAAAAAGTTACTTCTCCCTCATTAGACCAATAATTGAGTACAATGCCCTGTTTGGTATGTACCTCTCCAAACACCTGCACCAATTGGAAAGGCCACAGAAATATCTCATTAAGAGAGAATCCATGGCCTCCAACACCTGTCCGACTTGGACAGGCTCAAATCACTATTAACTCTACTCTGTATCTTACAGATTGCTCAGAGGTTATCTGTGTCTTGCCTATAAGGCAATCTCAGACCCTGCTCTACTAAAGATGCTCCATATCTGTAAGTCTAACTCCTCACATAGTACCCGATTGAAAGGCTTAAATCTTCTTCTTCTTTCGGCTTTTTCCCGGTTAGGGGTCGCCAGAGCGGATCACCTGTCCGCACATTGAATGGCAGTGGAGTTTTACGGTGTCGAGTTGCCAGCCCGGCGCCCAACCTTCCACAGAAGGCACACTCACACACACACCTAGGGCCAATTTAGAGTGTCCAATCCACCTGCAGCATGTCTTTGGGATGTGGGAGGAAACCGGAGCACCCGGAGGAAACCCACGTGACCACAGGGAGGACATGCAGACTCCGCACAGAAGGCACCCCAGCCGAGGATCGAACCGGAGAACCTCTTGCTGTGAGGCGGCAATGCTAACCACTGCACCACCGTGGCCGCCCTGATTGAAAGGCTTAAATCTAATGTGTGATATTAACAAAACCTGCTGGAGAGACAGGTTTGCCTCCCAGAGGCTGCCCTATCTCTGGAATAGACTCCCCATACACATAGATAAGTGTCACTGACCCTCTTCAAGCACAATCTTGATGAGTGAATGGGCAACCGCAAATTTGTCCCAGGGGTTCCACCTCTGTCCCTCACTGACGGGTGACCGGTGCTTATTGAGGTTTCTTAGGGCCCCAGAGCCATTAGCCTAGTAATCTCCTATGAACTCTAGTTGTGATCCCATTCAGACATCTCTTTACAGAGTATGTACAACAGGTATTAAATGAGTCTAGAAGACCTGCTACTAGAAAATCATATTTAGCTAAATGGAAGAAATTTTCTAGTTGGTGCCATAGCAGTTATCAGGATTCAGCCCAGGCAGGGGGTCCACTGGTACTCCAGTACTTGTGTGAATCGTACACTTTTATTAAGTTACGTTTTGGACATATCAGCTTGTCTGACATTAGATTCTCCTTTTCTCTTTATTCCATCTCAAGCAGATTTTGTAAGGGGTCTTGCATATTTGCACCACCTAGGAAACCGCTCCATCTTGGTATCTTAATTTTACTTTAGAAAAGCAAACTTTACCTCCATTTGAGCTCTGCTTCCCTGAATTTCCTTACTTGGAAGACAGCTTTGCTTATTGCTCTGACTAGCTAGAAGAGTATCAGAGTTGCAAGCCTTCATGCCTGTTCAGCCCTTTTTGGTCTTTTGTAAAGAGAGTGACTCTTAAAACTAACCAAAAATGTTTTTTAAGTTTACTTTAAATCGGTCTATTTATTTACCTGTTTTCTTTCTCCAACCTAAGAACAAAAGAGAGAAAATTCTGCATTCCCTGGATGTCTGCAGAAAGCTTGGATGCTGCTTGGATTAGACCAGATTTAGTCATTCCAACTCTTTATCATTTATTCTTACATTCAAAGAAAATAGTCAGTTCTTAAGCAAACTATACCCAAATAGTTGTCTTAGGCTATTCAGCCCTGCTGTTCTCACTGTGAAAGCCTTCTCCCTCCCCCAGGAATGTCAGGGCACACTCACTACAACTGTGGCTACTTATGGTTTAGTTTTGGAAAGGGGTGGACTCTAGTGCTATCCTGCAGGCTGCAGCTTGATCCTCCGTGCACACTTGCACTAAACACAAAACTGACTTGTTTTCCAGAGCCAGAACAGGATAGGTAGATCTGATCTGATGTTGTAAATCTTTGTTTATTCATTACAAATAGGACTTTGGTTCTGTCCTCGGAACCGATACGGACGTTTCCAAGCTCACACCAGCCAAAAACTCTCAGCCAAGACCTACCCATAATGCCCCTCTCCTAGTTACTCCAGATCTCGTTTGCTGCGTTCCTCATCAAACTTGCTAGCCATCTCTCTCAAAGTTAAGTGGAAAATTGTAATTTTTAAGATAATTTCTCCTCAAAATTTCTTATTTTGTAGTCCATTTAGCCTTTTCTCACTGTTGCCTTTAACCTAATTCTATTCCCTACCCATTACCTTCTTTTGTTTTTTCTGTAGGATAGCCTTTTTCCTTACTATGTCAGACAAAGCTAAGTTGTGGTTTAAACACCCTGATAAGTGTGGGCATAAGATGCCCGACTTGGATGGACACGCTTGTTTTGTCTACTGTTTGGGTTTGGATCATATTAAAGCTGACTGTGACATGTTGTGCTAGTTTTTAGTAATCGTACATTAGCAGAGCATAAAAATAAGCTTATTTTAAAAGGTTTAATCAAGACACCTTTTTTGGAGGCTCTATCTAGGTCGGAGGTCTCACCCCCTCCAAAAAACAATGAAAAATGGAGTCACTCGGTTCCTGCATCTCTGTCAATTATGGAACCAAATTGACTCAGTGCTTCGCTGGCACCCTTGGCGCAGACCTCTTCGGCACCAGGCTCTATATCTTCTCCCTTGGTGCCGTCCATGATATTCGCCCCTATGTCGGTTCCAACCTCGGCACCACTGACTTCGGTGGTGTCCTTGGATCTGACATTGGCTCCTATGACTATACCTGCTTCAGCACCATCCCAGGCCACTGTGCCATTTAGTTTCTTCGGCTCCAAAACTTGAATATCTGCCAAGGACAAGATACTCTCCAACTTACGATCCTTTTTTGGGGCCGAGGATTAGCCCCTTGCTAGAAAGACCTGATTCTTCTTCAGCAGCCTCCTTTAGATCCACCAGGAGTTTTTCTGAATTAGATCTAGTGCGGGTTGTGGACCAGCTTCTGGCAGCTAGGATATTGCCCATTCCAGCTAGACCTTCCGTCCTTCTTGGCGCAGAATCTTTTACTACCTCTTCCCCTGTTTATCCTCCTCCGGCCTCTACCCAGGTCCCGGAGATCTCAGTACCAATGTCCACCCCGGTGCATACTGTCTCTGCTCCGACAGCAGTTTTTCCCTTGTCCGCACCGACCACCCTTGCTGCATTAGCTCTGGTGGAGCTGATGCTCTCTCGGAGCAATGCTTCGACCGTCCATACCTTGGTACCTAGCCTGGCGCCTATTTTCTCGCTGGCGCTGTCTATGTCCATGGCTCTGATGGCTTCCAGTTCTCTTGGAGCTCTTCACCTGGAGGTGTACTCCTCAGGGTGGGATGTGACCCTGGTTCCGAGGTTGTCCTTCCGGTTCCGGGCTCCCATCCCTCTTCAGGAGGGCCTGCTTTCTAGGTGATGGAGAGGGTCCTTGTCTCTGCAGGCCCGCAGTCAGCACCAGTGACATCAATTTCGGGACCCTGGGCATGGGAGTTGCAAGACCCCCCCCCCCCTTTGAAGGGAAACCCTTCTCCAGAGTCCTCCTCAGAAGATCCCACTTGGGAGCCACCCCAGAAGAAATGGTGCAAGAGGATGCACCTTGATTTCCCGGAGGAATCTATCACTGAAGACACTGATTGTGATGAAGGGGAAGGGTCCCCACTGTCTCCCCCAGATGACATCTCATTCGGGGACATTCTCAAAATCCTCAAGCAGTGGGGAGACTGGAAGTTCTCTAACCCTTCTTCTGAGGAATCGGTGTTCTTGCAGGCCTTCCGTGCCTGGCCATCTACTTCCTGTGTGACCCCAATGGCAGATGACCTTGTTAAGCGCATTGTATAGTGTGACTGGAAGGCCCCGGACAACGTAGAACCTGTCCCCCGGAGGCCAGACAAAATTTTATCTACACCTGCACCTGAAGACCAGCCCTACTGGTCCAAACAGTTGACAGTTGATTCTATCGTCGTGGTGGCAGCCACCAAGAGGAAACTGGCAGAAGATAGTTTCATTGTCCATCCTCCGAACAGGGAGTCCCGGACCATGGACAGACTAGGGAAGCGAACCTATGCATCAGCAACCTTCACCATTCGGTCTCTGAACTATCTGGCACACTTTACTCTCCTCCAAAGAGACCTAATTTCTGAAATGTCTTCCTCTTTGATGGGGGTACTGCCTGATGAGGTGCATGACACTGTCATAGCTAGCTACCCTTGAATCCATCTCAAACTCCTTGATGCATTTGATATCTCACACCACCGAGGGGGCAGCTCGAGCTGCTGCATCAGGCATTGTCATGAGACGTAATGCTTAGATGCAATTGTGTGACTTCGCAGACCCCTGTAAATCTTCCTTCGTCAATGCACCTGTCAAGGAATCTGCACTTTTTGGACCCAAAGTACAAGACACACTTGCACGAAGTGAGAAAGATCTAAAGACCTTGTCTGCTGTGGGCATACGCTTTTCCAACCCCCAGAGGTCCTACTCCAGGAACCAGAAGGAAGGAAAAATGTGGTTCAAGATGCCAAGGATCTTTTCGTGACACTCATGGTGAACAACCCGCCCCCCCCCCCCCGGGGCAGAGGGCCAACTCATCTGGAAGATGCCCCTTTTGGGGTAGAGGGGGTCCATGTAACATGGGCGCTAGAGATTCTTTCTCCGGCAGACCATACCAGTGCTCCGCAGCGGCCTGATTGCTTTCCTCTGGAAGCAGTCGGGGGTCATTTTTCTCTGCACCTACCAGCCTGGCATTTTATTACTACTGATGTTTGGGTGCAGAGAATAATATCCAGAGGCTACCAAATATCATTCAATTTAATTCCCAGACCTGTCAAACGAATCCCTGATGTACCACCCAATCAGAGGGAATTAGCAGCCTTAGAAATAGAAAAGCTGCTAAGAAAAGAGACAGCCAACCAGTCCCACCAAACCAGACATGATCTGGGTTTTACTTGAGGTTCTTTTTAGTCCCCAAATAGACAGGGGACTGGAGACCAATCCTGGATCTCAGCTTATTGAACAAATTTAATCAAACCTCAAACATTCTGGATGGTCACGGTACAGTCCGTTCTTCCCTTCTTAGGGAGGGACAACTAGATGTGCTCTGTAGACCTCCAGAACACGTACTAAAACATAAAGATGGATCACCACTCCCGGAGGTTTCTCCGCTTCCGGCTGGGAGCCAATCACTACCAGTTCAGGGCACTGCCATTCCGTCTCTCTACAGCCCCCCCCCCGTGTGTTCACCAAATGTATGGCAGTTGTGGTAGCTCATTTTCGACTACAAGGTTCCAGGTGTTTCTGTGTCTAGATGATTGGCTCCTTACCGCTCTGACCAGGAATCTCCTAGTCCGCAGCCTCTTTTACACTCGAGGTCTTGCTCTCCGCTTGCTTGGATTACAATCAACAAGGACAAATCTCAAATGTCCCCAACAAAGACACTGGAATTTATTGTAGCAGTTTTCGCAACATCCTGTCAAGCTTCTCTCCTCCCTCACAGGCTTTCTAAAATCCAAGACCTTCTTCCTCAGACCTATGTACCAGCACGTCTTGTACTGCAACTCTTGGGCTCCATTACGTTAGTACCACTGGCGAGGCTGCACATGAAAATCCTGCAGTGGTTCCTTTCTGCACAATGGTCATTTCTAACTCCCCCACTCGACCACATGATACGTCTTACAAACCGTTGCAAGGAAGAAATGCTATGGTGGATGAAGCCACAAACAAATCTTTGGTGTTGACCGTTCTGTCTTCCCCAGCCCATGGCCATGGTGACCACGGATGCTTCCCTGTTAGGGTGGGGGGGGGTCGTTTCCTGGGAAAGATGGTCCAAGGCACCTGGTCCCCCATGGAGGCCAATTTGCACATAAATATTCTAAAACTGAGGACAGTTCTCTTAGCATTCCTATCGTTCATTCCTACCCTCTGGGACCATTGCAATTCAGTCAGACAACATGTCAGTCTTCTGGTATATCATCAAGCAAGGCAGAACCAGGTCTTACCCGCTTTGTCGGGAAGCCATGAGGATTTGGCACTGGGCGATGGCTTCAACCACCGCACATTCCCGGGAGTTCCAACCTTATTGCGACAATCTGAGCAGGAACATCCTGATGCCTCACGAGTGGTCCCTTAACCATGTAACAGTGGATTGGATTTTCCGATGCTGGGGCAAGCCTTGCTGCGATCTGTTTGCTTCCCCCCTAAACTACAAATGCAGAAGCTACTTTGCCCTGATCCTCCCCCTCAGATGGAACCCCCGAGGGACGCTCTAACGGACGATTGGCCCCCGGGTCTTCTGTATGCCTTTCTCCCGTTTCCCCTCATTCCAGAATTTCTCCAGAAAGCTCAGAGTTTGAGAAGCAAAGTGATCCTCATTGCCCCCTACTGGCCCTGTCAAGTCTGGTTCCCATTTCTATGGCCTCATTTGATTCACAGCCTGTGGATCCTGGATCATTCCCAGGACCTGTTTATCTCATCCTCAGGGACTTCTTCATCTGAACCTCCACAGTCTCAAGCTCACAGCTTGGTTCCTCCACTTCCAATGATTGCCAGGCTGCCTGACATCCCATCTCCTATTCGTGAAATTCTTCTGGCTTCACACAAGCCTTCCATCAGGAAAGTTTATTCTAGTAAATGGGCTAGGTTTTCTATTTGGGCCAAAGATCAGAACATAGATCCCTAAATGGACTAGGTTTTCTATTTGGGCCAAAGATCAGAACACAGATCCCTTCTCTGTCTATTCAAAAGATCCTTCAATACCTGATGACTCTCTCTTACATGCAGGAGCCCCAGCATCAACTATCCATTTAGCAGCTATCGCCAGTTTTCATAATGGACTTGATAATTCTTCGATTGTGTTGCACCTCCTATGCAAGACATTTTTTGAAAGTGTTGCACGTTAAACCTCCGGTCAAGCCTCCCTTAGAATTCTGGGACTTGACTTTGGTGCTTCAGTCTCTCACAGGTCCTCCTTTTCGAGCCCTTTGATTCATGTGATTTAAAATTTTTGTCATGGAAAACCTTACTTCTAGTAGCACTTACCTCATCGAGAAGAGTATCGGAGCTGCAGGCCTTGAGTGTCAGGAGACCTTAATTGATCTTCCACATGGATAGGGTGTCCCTTCGCACTGACCCTTCTTTCTTGCCCAAGGTCATTTCTGGATTTTCCATTAACCAATCTATTGTCCTGCCACTTTCCTCAGCATTCTAATAGAGGGGTGTACCTTTTGCACACCCTTAATGTGCATTGGCAGCTTCGTTGTTATTTGGTCAGGACTCTGTCTTTAAGGAAAACAGATCAATTGTTTGCGGCCTTTGCAGGACCCAGATTGGGTAAACCTGTTTCCAAAGTGACTTTATCCTCCTGGCTTAGAAACCTCATTACTTTTATCTACCAACAGAATAAGCTATCCTTACCTTCCAGAATAAAGGCTCATTCTACCAGATCTGTGGCTACTTCTGTAGCATTTCATTCCAGAGCCTCTATGGATGATATCTGCACAGCAGCCACTTGGGCAAGACCTCATACCTTTATCTCTCATTACAAGTTGGATTTGGCCTCCAGGGGGTGAGCATCTTTTGGTTCTATGGTGCTCAGGAATATCCTTCTTTAGGGCCACCCAGGACTCCAGTAGCTGGGGACGCGGTCCTATTTGCAATGAATAAACAAAGATTTACAACATCAGATAAAGAAGTTATGTCTTACCATCTGTGTTTTAGATCTTTGTTCATTCATTACTTCCTGCCCTCCTTCCCCCCTGCCTGGACTCCTGGTGGACTTTAGGAATTCCTGGCTACGATATTTGCTCAGACAGAGCCTTCTACACTCTTTCTACTACTAACTCTGTTATAGGGGCGGGCAAACTTGTCCTGAAGTAACTAGGAGAGGGGCATTATGGGTAGGTCTTAGCTGACAGTTTTTGGCTGGCACGAGCTTGGAAACGGCCGTGACATAACCGAAGTCCTGTTTGTAATGAATGAACAAAGATCTACAACACAGATGGGAATGTTATGGTAAGACATACTTCTTTTAGTTCCTATTTATTCTAGCACAGTCTTGTGCTTTATTGGAAGTATGGTGTTCAGTGAAGGCTCCCAAAAGCTTTTGTGTACTGACCTGATATCCAATGGCCTTGGCAGGATGCGGCCCATATAGCTTCATGCTACTGCAGCAGTAATATATTCCGACACTTACTGTTATTTTAAATTTAGTTACACAACTGTACTTTTCCTGAGATTGGATCTTGGTCTGTCTGGAGAGAATAGAATGTTCAGTTGCAGAAGGGATGATGACTGGCAGGTAGTAGGGATAGAAAGTATTCCAAAAAAAGTTTTTCTACTATTTCTGAAAGAATTTCACATTAGCTGTTAATGTGTGTTTTATAGTACGTACAAAAATAGCATGTCTAGCCTTTGTCATGCAGACCAAGACAAATTTGTTTCTGGAATAATGTAACACCTGAAAAGAAAAACCTTGGTAGAAACTTCATTATCTGGCAGTGAAGGAGAAAAAAGGTTGAATGAAGAAACTGAAAGGTTTTAAGCAATAAACATTTATCTAATGTTGCAGGAAGGAAAAATAGCTCTTGGATCAGGTTAACTCCATTTGAGGGTAGAGTTTTTTATTTTTTCTTAAAAAAAATGAAATGGGTAATGGTCATATTTTTACAAAGTCAGTAGTTTAAATGCTTAAAAACTTTTTTATATACTGTAGGTATATAGTTGTACCAGAATGTAAACCACCCTTGCCTTTTGGTGTATCTGTAACTTTTCAGTCTGGTATTACCAACTGAGAAACATATTTGAATGAATTTTATGGGCTCTTGAGTTAGTCTAGTATGATTAGAAATCAGAAACAACTTATAAGTGATTATTATGTGCCTCTAGCTTTGTCAGTGTTTCTTAGTGTTGAGTCTCCGTTTCCTGTACTTGGGAGCTTTGAGGTGAGATCTTGGAAACCAAGGTTTCTGATGTGTAATAGTTGTATGCTACTTCTCAGTCACTTGTGCTTACCAGTCTGTTGCCCATAGTTTTTGTGGGCAACTTTGATTGAACTTGTTGTAGCTTCTAGATGGATTTCTTTCTTTTGGATTATCTCCACCTTTATTTATTTATTTTTACTTTGATAATTTGGTGATGGCCACGGTGGTGCAGCGGTTAGCTTTGTCACCTCACAGAAAGAGTTTCTCCGGTTCAGTTCTCGGCTGGAGCGCCTTCTATGTGGAGTCTGCATGTCCTCCCCACGGTCGAGTGACGTTAAAGACATGCAGGTAGGTGCGTGCGTGAGTGGGTGTGCCTTCCTTGAAGGTTGGGCTGGCAACTCGGCACCGTAAAAATCCACTGCCAATCATTAGCGGACTGGAGTTCCGCTGTGGCGACCCCTAACCGGGAAAAGCCGAAAGACATTTTTATTTTACTTTGATAATTTGGTGATGGATGGGTGATGGATGTATGGGTGATGGATGTATAACTTATTCATTTGACACCTTTTTCTGCTCCAGTACACCTATCTCCGCTATTTAACCAAGTTTACTTTGATAAGAATTTACAGTTGCTCAGTTTAGTTTCAGTTATTCTTTGATGCTTCAGTTTTCCATTTCCCAGGTTTATTTTTAGATTGTTTACAAATGTACTGTTTTTGTGCTTTTGCATTTTAAAGATCACGGTTATTTAATCATGTCAGAATTTATTCATCTGTTTTATTGTTGCACTTAGTTGCATCTCACTTGTATCCATTACTATTTTAATTAACTGTGCTTATTTCTCAAGATTAATTCGTTCATTCATTCTTTGTGTGATAATTTTCTTAATCCATTTGATGGTTGTGGGGAAGCCAGGGCCTGTCCTATCACTCTGAGGGCATAAGGCCATTACTGGTGAAAATAGTAGATTTTCATGAATGGATGTCAGTGATGCATCAGATTCCAGTCTCCTCCTGTGATAAAAAATATGCATTGGAGGTCAAATGAGATGATAAACCTCAGTGGAAGTCACTTCTATGATAAGTGTACACTGATCAACATGTTGATGTAGAGCTGTCCCAAAATGAAACTTTTAAAATTCAGAAAAGAAGAGAGTGCATTTTATCAAGTCAAGTAAAATTCGATTATTCACTAGCAATTACACTGTCTGGATACCAGCAAAGAAGCAATTTTGAGAAACTGAGAGAAAATCAAACAGGGAAAGAGAAAAAAAAACACTGTCTTATAAGAATCTTGCAGCTGTTTGGCAAAGGAGGAGTTCAGGTTTTAGCTTTGGTACAGGAGGTGGCATCCAGTAATTTTACTGGAGAAATAGATGCACTTAGAGGTGTTTAAAATTAAGTGAAATATTTAATGACTACATAAATTCAAATAAAAAAGGCTGGAAAAAAACTAAAGATGTTTTAAGTAGATGAATCAGTAAAGCTGCAAAAAAAACCCAAAAAAAACTTGAGGTTGAAATGGAAAAAAAAACGAGCTGAATTTGAGAATTCTCAAGAAGTGCCTTTTTAAAAATAGTGCAGTCAGAAGACAAGAACCCAGAGAAAAAATGAGATATACTTCTGTACCAGAGAATCTGGAAGGGAAAGACTGCATTAATTTTACGAAAATACAGACAAGCAACTGGACTGGTATTCCACAACGGGATTTTTTAATTGAGAAGGCACATAGTGTGTTTGCTTCAAATCTGGCCATGAGAAAGTAGCCAATACCTATATTAGTAAAGATGCAATCATGCCAGTAGAAGGATTGGCAGCAGTGTGTTTCTGGAAAAAGGATTATTCACTATAACCAGGCAGAAGAGAAGTAGGTTTATCCTAGTAGTCAGGGAGTGCTGAGAGGCAGGTGTAAGATTCAAACTACTGTTTCCATTTTTCTTCAAAATATATTTTTGTGGAGGATTAAAGTTGCTTTTGGATGCATGATAGGCTATGGAGGAAGTAAGAAAAGTTTACCCAACAAAGGGTGAGACGGGAAACAGAGGATTCTGATTTTCATTCTTGAGACATTAAAGTTCATAGAGAGACTTTGCATTGGGAGATGAAGAGGATCAGGAAGAAGAGAAACATTGTGAAATTAGTGACTGAATGAGAGACTGTAGAGAATCCGTCACATTAGATTAGTGATACATATGTGAAATATGACCTTTCATGACAAACTGACTGAGAGATTAGCATTTTTTGAATGTTTAAATTGGTGAACTGTAAAGCATTTACATGATTTTTGTCATTTAATGTTTAAAAGAACACTGACATTATATATTAATGTTTTTGCTGTTACTAACTTTTGTATAATGTAAATTGCATTCTATATTTTAAAGCAGTTTTGCATACTGTGTTGGTCAGGGGTAGTTGTTAGTAACTTTTGTATAACTTTTTTTAAGATGTAAATTGCATTCTATATTCTAAAGCAGTTAAAGTTTAATATAATGTCATGTTGGACTGCTGGGTTAGGGGGGGATGCTAATCACATGTAGAATTAAGATGATGATTTCCTGTTTTTATAGAAGGATATCTAGATTTATGTCCTTGGCTTGAGTTATAGACAATGTTTTATGCAAATGGGCTTGAAAAGTAAGATTAAGTGATTAAAGAAATGAGAAATGGTATATGTTCATCATATTGATCAATGTTACATAAACTTAAACTAGATGTGTAATATCTTGTTAGTGATATAACAGCTGGACAGCATCCAAAGCTTCAGGACACCTTCCACATGCACAAACTGTTGGCTTGAGCTGAACTGTCTAAATAGACAGGTTTTGGTGGCAAGTCCTCCAGAGCTTTCCTGCTACCAAAGAGAACTCTCCTTGCTTTCAAGGATCTGCAGTCAGTTTGTGCTGTTCCATTGTTGGGCAGATACGTTCCCTTTGGGAAAAGCAATCCACATTTTTTTTTTTTCATATTGCTTATCTTTGCAGAGTCTTTTTCAAAAGAGTCCAGAATCTCTCTTGGGTGAGAGATCTCGTAAACAAGATTGGATTCCAAGACAACATTTAAAAGTATTTTTTACTCCATCACACAGGATTGTGTTCCTGAGGTGTCTGATAGTCACCTCAGTACAAAGAGCTTTTCTTCCCTTGAATTAGATCTAGATCTAGATATAGATCTATTTTTTCCTGTGGATTTCCACTCAGACTTTGGTCTCCACAAGGGAATGCATCAGGATTTTGGGTCTCATGGCATCTGTAAAGAAGATGCTTGCTCTTATCAAGATACTCAACTCTATGAATCACTTTTGATCCTCTGGACCTCTTCAGGTTGTTACAGACAGTACCGCAGTGATGTGGTACATTAACAAACAAGGGAGAACTAGGTACTACCTCTCTAAAGACTAGCGATGTTAGCTTTGGGATATGGTTTTACAACACAATCTCATTCTGTGGGCATCCTACATGTTGTCATACCAAAACTGTGTAACAGGCTAGCTGAGCAGGTCAAGGTCCCTCTGTGTGGTGTTCTTCAAACAAACCTGTTTGCCTGAAGAATCAGCTGGCATTATTCTGGTCTAGGACTTCATGCAGGAAGACCTAGAACACGGATGCCATATCCTTTCCTTGGACAGGAATGTTCCTGTATGCCTTTCTACTGATATTCAGGGTACTTTTAAAGATTTAGAAGGAATTCCCCAAGGTCATTGGAGTGACTCCCTTCTGGTCCAGGCAACAAAGGTTCTCCCTTCTTTTGGAATTTAACCAGGGACAGTTACCATAATCTTCCTCACAGAATTAATTTAATTTACTCCCATAAAAACAGGGATGTTTGATACATCCTGACCCAAAACAACATCCATTGACTGCCTGGATGATATAGTCTTAATTCTTTTTCGACACCTGCTTATTGAGGGTGTGCAGCAGGTACTTATCCTGCTACTAGAATATCCTATGTAAGCAAATGAAAAAGGTATCTGAAGTAGTTAACTTCATTTGGTCATCAACCTGTGGGTATCGGATCCGACCTAGATCCAAGCCGGCAGCTTTCCAAGCTAGAGAACCGAGCTCCAAGCTCCTCCCCGTTACCCATAATGCCCTGCCACCTCCTTCCAATCCTCAGATCTCATTTGCCGCGGCTTTATCAAGCACGGTTTTCTCGAGCTCCTAGCTTTAGGCGATCTGTAAGTAGGAAAGTTTATACAAATCTTTTAGTTTTTTGTGTGTGTGAGCAGTTAACTCCTTAGTTTAAAACCCTCTACCATTCCACTTAGTTTACAGCCTGGTACCCCCCCCCCCTTTTTATCCCCTTAGGTGTTTGTGTGAGGTGTGTGTGTTTGTGTGTGTGTTTGTGTGTGTGTTTGTGTGTGTGTTTGTGTGTGTGTGTGTGTGTGTGTGTGTGTGTGTGTGTGTGTGTGGTATAATGGCCGAGGCCTCTAAGGTCATTTTTTCTAAGTGGACTGAGTGTGGTCATAATCTTTCCCCAGCAGATGGCCACACTCAGTGCGTCCTCTGCCTGGGGGTATCGCACCTGTCTTCGGGCTGCCAAATTTGTGCAGCTTTTAAACCCGGGCCCTGAGGGGTAGGAGGAATAAGCTGATTCTGGCAGGTCTTCTACCCTCGGAGTCGGCTTCCTCCTCCTCTCCCTCAGTGGCTACAGCTGCGGCTGCTCAGTCTGTTCCCTCTCCCCTGGCTGAGACTCAACCTCCCATTTCCTCTCAGGGAGAGAGGGACTCTAGGAAGGAGAAGGAGAGGAGGGAGAAAGAGAGAGAGATAGGCATAGGAGCCACAAGCGGCGGGCTGACTCTGTCCCCTTGGCCCTGCCTGCCAAGCTACTCTCCTCACCTCAGAAGATTTCCAGGCCTTCCTCCCCTCGGCTCCGTTCTCCACGCTTCTCACCGAAGCCAGAGGAGGAGGCCAGACCATCTTCATGGTCGTCGCGGCGGCCTCTTCTAGGTCGACCTGCAGTCTCTCTGCTAATATGGACCGGATGATGCGTCATTTACTCCAAACACCGATGCAGCTGGGAGCGCTGCTGCCCCCCCGGGGGGGGGGGAGTTCAGCCCTGCTTTTTGCCCCGATAGCTCCTTCTCCGATCCATTATCGAGTTTCGGAGCAGTCTGATCCGAGGAGTCCTGGGGCCGGGGTGTCGGTGCCGATGGTTATAGTTACCTCGACGCCGGCCATGCCCTTGAGTTTGTTGGATCCCTTTTCGGATACGAGCTCTCGGGGCCGAGAGCCATGCATCTGATCCGGGGGGGCCAGTGTGTCTTTGGCTCCGTTTCGGTTGGAGCACACTCCACTCTCAGGTCTGAGCACTTTGGCTCGCCCGATCCCCGCACTGGATCCGGGGGTGTTAACCACGGAGCCCAGAGAGATTGGTTCACCCTCTGCTTTCGACATGGTGGAGAGGGTTCTCTCGAGAGGTTCGAGACCCCCTACTCTTTCTTCGGATCCAGCCCCCACTCCCTTGCAGCTGGGCTTGTCTTCCATCATGCAGTCCCAGGGACAGCCTGCGTTGAAGCCCCAGCCCGTTCCACTGGCGGAACACTACCCTGTTAGTGAGCCCTCCTTGGACAGTCCCACCGAGGAGGTCCCTCACAAACGTAAGTGTAAGAGGAGGCACTTGGACTCTCCTGAGTCCCTCACGGAGGGCACTGATTTGGAAGAAGGGGAAGGTTCCCCCAGGTCACCCCCCGATGACGTCTCCTTTGGAGACATTATGGAAATGCTTCGCCTGAAAGGGGGGTGGTCAGCCCAAAAGCCTTCCTCGGACGAGTCTGTGTTTCTGGAGGTGTTTGCAGGCTCGTCTACCTCTTGGGTGTCCCCTCCGGCCGACCCCCTGGTTGATCTCATCACTACCAGGGTGTGGAAGGAACCAGACACTGTAGAGCCGATCCCCAGGAGGCCAGACAAGATTCTCAGTCCCCCCCCCCCCCCCGTGGATAGGACTGCTTGGAGTAAGGGTTCCCCAGTAGATGCCATGGTGGTGGCAGCAGCCACCAAGAAGGAACTCGCTCAGTATAGTTCCTCGATCCATCCCCCTGATAAGGAGTCTCGGACTATGGATCATATCGGGAAGCGGATGTTTGCTTCAGCTACCTTTTCTATAAGGGCGCTGAATTACTTGGCCCTTGTAATTAGACTTCAGCGGGATCTGGTGAAAGAATATGCTGAATCTCCCCCTGAGTCCATGTTGGCCGAGGACAAACGGACCTTCTCGACTCGCATGGCCACTCTCAAATCTGTTTCGAAAATGTCTATGCAGCTACTTTCCCATGCCATGGAAGGAGCCGCTAGAGCCAGCTGGTCCGGTATCGCCTTAAGGCATCACACCTGGCTCCGTCTTTGTGACTTTGTGGAACCTTTCAAGGCGTCCTTCGTGAACGCACCCTTCGGTTCTACTCTGTTTGGGAAGACCGTCCGTGACACATTGGTTCAGAGCGAAAAAGATGGGAAGATGCTGTCTGCTGTCGGAGTCCCCTTCTCGGCTCCTCAAAGGTCCTTTTCTAGGAACCAGAGAGGACAACAGAAGATGTGGTTCCGGAAGTCTCAGCAGTCCCGTTATGCTCCGGACCCTTCGTCCTTCAGAGGCAGAGGGAGACAAGGTGGACGCCGGCCCAGAGGCAGAGGGGGGCCGAAAAATTTTGGGTCGCGGGAACCCTTTTCTGATTGACCCACGCAGCAGCCCTGAGGGGTTTCCCGATTCCTCTCTGGAGGCAGTCGGGGGGGCATTTTTCAAAGCACTTGGCCCAATGGGAGTCCATAACATCAGATCGCTGGGTGCTTCGAATAATATCCAGAGGTTATTCTATCCCTTTTGTAAATCTGCCTCCTCAGTCGAGACATCTCCCCGATGTTCCACCCAGTCAGAGGGAGGCTGCAGTCTTAGAGGTAAAAAAGCTGCTAGAAAAAAAAGCCATCCAGCACGTCCCCCCAGGACTATCCAGATTAGGCAATTACTCCAGGTTCTTTTTGATGCCAAAGAAGACTGGGGACTTAAGGCCGATCCTCGACCTTTCAACATTGAGCCTCTTCATTGCCAAGGAAAAATTCCGGATGGTCATGCTTCAATCCATTCTGCCCTTGATGGAGGAGAAGGACTGGATGTGCTCCATAGACCTATCACATTCTAATGGACAGGCATTCCAGAAGGTTTCTCCACTTCCGGCTAGGGGCCAGTCATTACCAGTTCAGGGTCCTACCCTTCGGTCTCACCACAGCCCCCAGGGTGTTCACCAAGGTCATGGCAGTTGTAGCGGCCCACCTGAGGCTTCAGGGAATACAGGTTTTTCCTTACCTAGATGACTGGCTCCTGACCACCCCCACCAGGCATCTACTCTGCTTAGCCAGGGATTGTTTCCTACTTCTAGCGTCCCATTTGGGGATCACCATAAACTTGAAGTCATCCCTCCAACCATTTCAAGTCTTGGAGTTCATAGGGGCCAGGATAGACACACTTCAGACCAAGGCCTTATTGACATCGGACAGACTTCGCAGTTTGACCTTACAGGTTTTAGCCCTTCTCCAGTCACCTGCCCCATCGGCGGAGTTAGTCCTGAGAGCAATAGGGTCCATGGCAGTAGCAATCAACCTCGTGCCCTTAGCCCGCTTGCACATGAGGATTCTCCAGTGGACATTACAGGTTCAGTGGTCCATCCTTCACCATCCGTTGGACTTGCCGATTCCTCTCAGCAGAGTGTGCAGGAATTCTCTCTTGTGGTGGCTCCACTCCCGAGAGCTTCGGGAAAGGCGACCGTTTGTTATGCAGCAACCCCAAGCCAAGGTGACCACGGCCGCTTCTTGCCTTGGGTGGGGGGGCATTACGAGGGCAGAACTGTTCAAGGTACGTGGACTCAAGACAGAGACCATTCTGCATATCAGTGTTCTGGAGATGAGAGCAGTGCTTCTAGCATTGCAAGCCCTTCATGCCTTTCTCCCTCCAGGGACTATTGCGATTCAGTCAGACAACATGTCAGTGGTCTGGTACATCAACAAACGGGGGGACCAGGTCTTACCCTCTTTGTCGAGAAGCCATGAGAGTTTGGGATTGGGCGATATCCACGTACCGTTTTCTGTTAGCAACGCACATTCCGGGTCGGTCCAACATCCCAGCGGACAAACTGAGTCGAACCATCCTCTCACCGTATGAGTGAATCCCTTAGTAGCGAAACAGATCTTCTGCAAGTGGGGTCAGCCTTGCTGCAATCTCTTCGCATCTCCTTCCAGTGCGAAGTGCAGCGAGTTTTTTGCTCTAATTCCCCCTCCGGGGGCGAGCCCCAGAGACGCTCTAGTTCATGCTTGGCCACCCGGTCTTTTGTATGCTTATCCTCCTCTTCCACTGATGATAAAATTCTTACAGAAAGCTCGTCGGTTGGGGAACAAAATTATCCTCATAGCCCCATTCTGGCCTCGTCAAACCTGGTTCCCATGCCTGCGGTCTCATCTTATAGCTCCTCTCTGGATCTTGGATCCCATCCTGGATCTAATATCTCATCCTTTGGGATTGAAGCCCCCGAACCTGGTTGATCTCAAGCTCTCAGCGTGGTTGATCCAGTTCAGTTAGTTGCTAGGACTCCCGGTATCTCGTCTGCAGTTAGATCTATCCTGGTAGCGGCGCATAAACCGTCTACCAGGAAGGTTTACAATAGTAAATGAAAGCGGTTTTCTATTTGGGCGTCTCCTAGGAAATTGGTCCCTTTCACTGCTCCCATCCCGGCAGTGCTAGATTTTCTATCGCATATTTTTCAGCAAGGGGCCAGTTCCTCTACTGTAAAGTTTCAAATGGCTGCCATCTCGCATTTTCACATTTGAGAAAATCTCAGTCCCCTCGCTTCCACCAAGATTTGTAAGGCCTTTTTGAAAGGTACTTTTCTCCTGAGGCCCCCTGTTAGGAACTCCCTTGGGATCTATCCTTGGTCCTTCATGCTCTAACTGGACCTCCTTTTGAACCTGCAGCCTCTGTTGATTTGAAATTCTTGTTCTGGAAAACTGTCTTTTTGGTAGCCATTACCTCAGCTAAAAGTGTCGGAGCTTCAAGCTCTCTGTATTAAACCCCCGTATCTGGTTTTCCATAAGGGCAGGGTCTCTCTCAGGACTAACCCATCTTTCCTACCTAAAGTGGCCTCAGAGACGAACATCAATCAGTCCATTAATCTTCTAGTTTTCTTCCCTATCAGAACAAAGGGGAGTACAGACTTCATTTGTTAGATGTTCATAGGCAGTTACGGTTTTATTTACATAGAACAACAGCCTTCCCGCAAGTCTGATCAGCTATTTGTCTCTTTTGCTAAACCCTTCTTGGGTAAGCCTGTATTGAAGGTGACTCTGGCCAGATGGATTTCAAATTGCATTTTCTTTATATATAAACTATCTGGCCTGCCAGAACCTACGTTGGTTCACGCTCACTCTACCCGTTCTATGGCTACATCAGCTGCATTCTGGTCAAGAATTCCCTTGGATGACATTTGTTCTGCAGCTACTTGGGCATCCTCTCATACCTTTATCTCTCACTATAAATTGGATTTCATGTCTAGAGGAAGGGTGGCTTTTGGCTCTGCAGTGCTCCGGAATATCCTTCCTTGAGGACCTCCCAAGTTTTTGGTAGCCGGGAACTCTGTCCCACAGGTTGATGACCAAATGAAGTTAACTATTTCAGATAAAGAAGTTATGTACTCACCATAACGTTCTGTCTGAGTAGGTAACTTCATTTGTCAGCAACCGACCCCCCCCCCAACCTGGTTCTTTGGTTTCCTGATCACTAGGATGGTTTATCCAGGTCATTTGTTAATCCTTAGGTTAGGATTCTCCAGCTTTGTCATGTTGAGATTATGTAGATGGGCAAACGCGATCTGGGGATTGGAAGGAGGTGGCAGGGCATTATGGGTAAGGGGAGGAGCTTGGAGCTCGGATCTCTAGCTTGGAAAGCTGCCGGCTCGGATCCAGGTCAGATCCGATACCGACAGGTTGCTGACAAATGAAGTTACCTACTCAGATGGAACGTTATGGTGAGTACATAACTTCTTTTTTCTAGTTGGTGCCAACTCCATGATCAGCACCCATTCAGGGCTAGTGTTTCTGTAATTTTATAATATTTGTGTGAATTATATTGTATGGCTTTTCTTACTGCTCTAACAAGGTTCATTTGTCTGCTATTTCAGATTGTCTGTCATTGAGTCTTCCTGTTTCAATGCATTAGCATTGTGTTTAGTGTGTGTTTTTTTTTTTTTTTTTTTTTTTTCCTTGGGGAAAAAAAATCGCTGTTCTGGTAATTAGCTCATTTACGTTTTCACTGTTTTGGGTTCGTTATAACAGAGTTCAATCTTTTGATCATTTGCTGTTATAACATAGACCCCCCCCCAATTGCAGTCATCTCTCTTGGCAGAATCTCCTTTCTCCATTCCGACATTGGTTTAGTTCTTAGAATAATTTCTGCTACTTTTAAGGATCTGCATCCAATATTGCTTCTTTCTTGAACTTCCCCCATTTTGTCATCTTCCCTTTCTATTTTGAATTATAGTTTTTTTTTTTTTTGCTTGTGGTATGTGTAGGAGCCTTAACTGTGTAGCTCTGAAATACCCTTTCAAATCTAGCAGTACCATACTGTCGTGTTCATCAGTATATCCCACTTGACTCTTGCCATCTTCTCCCCCCAGAAAAAATCCTTCAGCTGTTTAATTGCTATCAACAACTTCTCTGGTTGATTAAAATATGCCTGACCTGTGTAGAAAACTAAAGGGACTAAAAACATTTTGACTGCTTGTATCTTGCTATCCATATCCATAAAACAGAGCTTCCATTTTCAGAGTTTTTGTATTCTCTCTTGCTTAGTGTCTTCCCACATATTTTTAGCCGCCACATTAGAATCCTTTTTAATCCATTCTCCTTAAGTACTTCATTTTATCATGTCCCCATAAATATGGATATTGCTGAACCAATTTGTGTGTGAATGCATAATTTACAGCTATTGCTTTTGTTTTAGCTTCATTAATTTTGTATCTCAAAAAGACTGAAACTGTCTCAAAATGTTCCACAACACTGAAATGTCCTTTTCTAGTTTCATCATGTACAAAATAATACCATCTGCAAATAGAGCCAGCTTTTCTTGACTACCATACCAATTAAATTCACTCGAACAAACAAAAACAAACCAAAGAATCCAAGCACAGAAGCTGAGACAACCCAAACACTTGGACCACAGGAAAACAATAAGTCCACGTAAAAACTTAATTTCCGTCGATTCCGATTTATTAATAATCCTTAAAATACAAGTTAACCTAGGTTTCGTCTTACATTCAAAGACTTCTTCAGAACACATCATTATTAACCACACTCCCCTTTGTATATGCATAAATTAAATTAATTAAAAACCTTTTTAAATTATCTAATTACACACAATCATTTAAAAAAACATAAACACTTTTGTCATAAAAAATAACACATTCATTTTTACCTCTTGTAAAAATATATATGTAAAATATTACCCTACTAATAAACAATGATAACTAACTTCATATACAAACAAAATACATTCATAATTTAATATTTAATATTAATTAATTACTGTTTTAGTTTAATAAATTTGGAACCAACTTCAATATTCAAATACACTCTTATAATCTCCTTTGTATTATAAATCTATATGAAAAAGTGTATGAAAAAGTGTAGGAAAAATATAATAAAAAATGGGCGAGAAAATATATTTTTATATCTATATATGTATATATATAATTAAATTATATATAACTTAAAATATAACAAAGGCCTAACGCTATTCTTTAGCTTATATCAACCCATTATATGTCTAAGTTTTAACAAAGGGGCAATACTTATATTATCATTGATGCCCGGGTATTTTGTGGCATCTAATCTCAATTGCCATTTCATTTCACATATATCTAAATGAACATCCAGGACGTATCCTTTGGTTATCCTTTACAATTTGTTGAATACTACAAAATTTGAACCCATGTCCTGGATGCTGTTTTATATGCCTAAATAAAGCGTTAGTATTCCTCATATGCCTTATATCTAGCACATGCTCACCAATCCTTTCTCTTAAGGCTCTGCAAGTTTTTCCCACATAAAAGGCAGAACACTGATTACATTTAGCCAAATATATTACATTTTTACTAAAACAATTATAATGTCCTTTAATATATATTGTTTCATCACCCAACACAATTTTATTACCAGTGGTTAAGATGTACCCACATAAACTACATCTACCACACTTAAAATTTCCCATTTGCCTATGTGAATTAAAATTATTAGGGTATGTATTTCTCCCCAGTAGATTCTTAAATGATTTATCTTTTCTGTATACGTTTGTTGGAATACTCTTTAATTTCTTATTAACATTTTCGTCTAACTTTAACATCTCCCAATTTCTCTGCATTACTCTGACCAAAAATTCAGTGTCGTAAGTAAAGGTTGTAATAAAATATAAACTTTTCCTTTTTACCATACCAATTAAATCGAATTTCTAAGTCCCTTATTTTCTTTGCCAGTGGTTCTAAATATAATGCAAATAACAAAGGAGAAAGCGAGACACCTCTGCATCGTTCCTCTGCTCAAACAGAAATTCTCAGAGTGGAACCCACCCACTTTCATTTTTGTCTCCAATCCCTCATGTATCCCTGTAATCAGCCTTATAATTTTTTATCAGGGAATACAACTTCTTCTATTGCCCTGCTCATAAACTCCCAGCTTACTCTGTCAGATGCTTTATCTGCATCAAGACCTACCAACAGCAGTGGTATTTTCTTACTTTCTGCTTCCCTTTGGATCATTGATGTTAATGTAGTCAAATGTTTGCCCCACCCCCCTCCATAGAAAAAAAAACACAGTAATCCAAATCTGTCAATTTTGGCATCGCATTTCCCATTTTTTAGCCATTATAAATGTAAATACTTTATAGTCATGGTTTTTAGGATTGAAATGGGCCTGTATGGAGCTGGATCTGATGGGTCTTTACCCTCTCTAGATATTTCAAACACCACCACTTTCTATTTTTTTTTTTTTTTTGGTGCTTCTCCTCCTGTTAAAATATTGTTAAACAAAACCTTCCAGATAATTATCATTTTTTTACTTCTGGCATACAATCTTCCACAGGAATACCATCTCTTCCTGGGGACTTTCCTGTGGATTGGTTATACATCACCATTTTTATCTAATCTCCTATCGTGTTAGTATTTGAGTCTCATCTACCTCAACCTTGGCATATTTTATTCTTTCATAAACATTTCCATTTGTACCTTTTCTCTGTATATATATATATATATATATATATATATATATATATATATATATATATATATATTTTTTTTTTTTTTTTTACAATTTTTCTGCTTTATATAGACTTTCATAACATTTTTGAAATATTTCTAGAACCTCTACAAGATCTCTGTTATCTGCCATGTCATAGGCTCCCTAAGCTTGGAGGCAAGCCTTTCTACTTTTTTGTTGCATGAGTTGTTGTGCTAAAAGTTTTTGTGATCTGGAGTTACTATCAAAAGACAGTTGCTTAACAGCAATCTTTCTAAACTCAATTATCGAGGTAGTCCTTTTTCTGTTTAGCATTCTGCAGTTGCTGCTCTTCTTGTTCTGTGAGATTCCCCCGTTCTGCATTACTTTAACCTTTATCAGTCCATCTAAATAATTACTGTTACTTGTTAGGCATATCTCTTTCTTTTATTTCTACCCTATTTTAAACTCCACTTTAATTTTATCCCATTCCCTAGTTGTATTTTCAGAAGAAATTTCTATCTTCTCTAACAACTGCTGAATAATTTTCACTAGCTATTCCTTAAATTCCTCCCTTTTCAACAGAGAGGTGGGAAAGTGCCAGTGTCTCATTTTTATTTTAGTTATTGGCATATGATCTAAAGCAGTTATCGGATGCTTTTCTAAAATTTCAATTAAATGCACGCATTCCGTTGAAATTTATATTCTGTCTAGTCTAGACCAGTTTTTTGCATCTTGGGAAATATTTGAATTCACTCCGAACTCCTACTACTGAATTCACATCATAAGTTCTTCAAAAATCTGATCTCCTTTGCTATATTTCCCTTCTGTGCCTCACAGAAACATCTTAACTGCTGCAAATCAAATTGCAGTCTTTGTATACAAGTAATATTCCCTGCTGAAAGCTGATTGGTTGTTTCAAACTCCATTACATCCATTATAGCAGTTTTAGGTGGAATATAAATACATGCCAGTATAATCCTCCTCCCTTGCCAGTAGCCCTATAGTACTACAAATCTATTATCTTTTTTATCATCTTCAATGACTATTGGAACTCCTCTTGTGATTAATATAAGTACTTCTGTTTTCCTTTGTCCCAGGTATTCTGCTGAATAACCATGCTGAAAACTTTTCTTTATCAAATTCACATGTTTAGTTCTTTCCAAATGTGTCTTCTGTAGCGTAGCTGTTTGCACTTTTTTTTTTTTTTAAGTGTCTAGTTCCAGCTTTTGTGTTAAATGCATACACTAATGTTTGGAAAGTTGATCTTTTATACACTTGTTTCCTGTCATATCCATTTGAGTGTATGTCACATCTTACAAAACTTTTGGTTTTATTGAAAGCCCTCAAACTAAAAACATCCCCGCCAATATACCGTTTACTTAATGCTAACGTACACAACTATGTACATCTTCAAATACTGAAGTTTTAGCCTCCTAATAGGAACATTCGTCCCAGAGTGATAGTCACAGACATGGGTTAACCTAAAAGGAAGGTAATCTTTGCTAAGATGCATGGTATAGCTTATGGTTATCTTTTACACTCCCAAATTCAGAAAGCACTTGAATGCTTTCAGAAAGCATAGTCTCTTAGCCATCGAAGGAGGTAAGTATTTTGTTTTTATTGCTCTTTGTCAGATTGTCTCCATGGAGACAGAAAACCAGGTACAGAGTTGCTTCTACAAGCATTTATTTATTTGCTAGACAGTGTTCTTCATTTGCTGTCTCTTAAAACTGGTTACTAGATTAAAACTGGTTACTAGATCAAGCTAAAGGCCTTAATCCAGTCATTCTCTTATGCAAGATTGAAAAAAGCACATAAAATTTTTCTTGTATTCTGCTGTTTTGACTAGACTTTTTTTTATTTTTTTACATTGCAGTGCCTATATTTGTTTAAACTGAAAAAAGAGAAAGAAGGGAAAAAAGAGGCACCTGTTTACTTTAATATCCCATTATACTCAAAATAATTGAGAAAACTTTCCTTTACAGCCTGCAGATTATATATCATGCATTATAAAAACGCTAATATTAAGAACAGCATGTCCTTCCTCTTCTAAATATTCTTCCAAACATTAATGACATGAAGTAGGGAATATATTTTAGAGTCCCTCAAAGTTAAAAAAAAAAAAAAAAAGTCCAATATTTCCAGGTTTTCATTTCTGTCATGTTTCACAGATATAATTAAGACAGTCATCTGACGTTTGTCAGTATTCGAGTTGCTTGTTTTATTCCTGTTAATCTCCATCTCCCAAATCCAATCTCTGCTTCATTTCCAGTGTGCTCCTGGTTTTTGTAGTCAACTCTTGTGCTTTTTTCTGCCTGTCAAGTATTTTCAATTGAAACACTGGAAAAGGTTTCACTGGCACAGTCTCTACCAGAATAAGAAGAAGCAGAATCTCCTTCTGTTCCATAACTTACTTTTTGTTGGACAGACTTTTGTGTTTTCTCCTTAGCATGATCTGCATCAAAAATCGATTTTTGTCCCTCCAGGAAAGAATATTATGAAAATAGTTGGGTACAGCAGCTTGAATCTCACACCTGCTTCTCAACTTTCCCTGATTAGTGGAATACATTTTACTCCTCTTCTGCCTGGTGTACAGTGAGCAGTTATTTTCCACAGTCTGTCTCCCACTTTTAGTACTTTGTCCTTCTGCCACAGTTTTGTCAGAATCAACTCCTCCTTCTGGTAGGATTCCATCTTTACAGTTAAAAATCTATGTTACTTTTTCATGGTTAGGTTTGGAGCATACGCACAATGTGCCCTTTCAACGAACAACTCCTGTTGTGGAATACCAGTCCAGCTGCTTATTTGTGCTTTCATAAAATTACTACTGTCTATACTTTCCAGCTTCTCTGGTTCAGCAGAAAATCTCAGGTTTTCCCTATGTTCTCTGTCGTGTAATTCTGTTATTTTTTGAAACTTCTCTTCTTGAGCAGTCTCATATTCAGCCAGCCTTTTCCTCATTTGACCTCTAATATTTGCAGTTTTATCACTGCATCTGACTATATTTTTAAAGGTTCCTCCATTTTTTCCTTTATTTTCTTATTTGAGTCAGTATACACAAGTGTTTTGTGCATTTTAATCAGCTCTGAGTACATTTGACTTATTTTTCCTCTAGGTTACTGGAAGTCATGTCTTGCACCAAAGCTGGAGCTTGCATTGCTTTTTGCTGAACAGCTGCAGAATCCTTCTAAATTCAGTTTTTTTTCCCCTCACCTTTTGTGATTTTCTTTCAGGTTCTTTGAATTGTTTGGCATCCAGGCAGTGCACTTACTAGCTAGTTACTGAAATTTAGCCAAAAGTATGAGTTTACTGGCTCTCTGTTTTCACGCTGGGAGAGCTGAAATTACTCAATGCACAGCCATCTTGGGAGTGTCCCTGTATTCTTTCCTTTCTCCCTCTTTGAGTCGTCATACCTTGGGTGACCACAGACAACGCTGAAACTATATTGACAGAACAGAATATTTCAGATCTGATTACTTGTCATTTCTTGTGAAGGTAAAGAAGGACAGCCTGTGTCAACGCAAACTATTTCCAAATGGTTGTCTCATGTGATTACCTTTTTTTATTCTCACCACAACAAATCTATTCCAGGCAGTGTCCAGGCTCACTTTGCTAAGGCCTTCGCTTCAATTATGGCTTTTTGGAAAAACAGATTCTATAAGTATTCTAGAAGTAGCAATGTGGTCATCTGTACATAGTATTCCAAAGCACTACAAGCTTGATTCCTTCCCTAGGTTTAGATCAGGCTTTGCTAGGACCATTCTCCATGGGTTCTTGGAGCCTTCCCCTACCACTTCCCAAATTTTGAAAGCTATGTTAATCTAGCCATATAGCTTAGGCAACAGCAGCAGTGATCAACACGATGAACATGTTCTAGTTGTGTAAATAACGGTAGATGCTCGAATGATCACTGCTGCAGTAGTTGCTATGTCCTTCCACCCCCCCCCTTCGTTATTTAGTATGTTTTGTCAGGGTGTGGACATTCGTGTATTTGTAGTCCTAACCATGTCCTCCCAGGGCTCAGTCTCCATCTCTCAGATGGCATGAAAGATCTAAAGGGCTTTGCACCCAACTCTGTCTTTTTAGGAAGCTCAGTTGAGCTGTCTAAAGCATAGTTTTGGAAGCTGACTGGCTGTCATATTCTTGACAGGATATAATCTGTATAGCTTGGGCTACTGCAGGAGTGATTTTTGGAAGCTGGCTGACTGTTAAATCCTTGACAGGATATAATCTATATAGCTTAGGGTACTGTAGGAGTGATCATTCAAACCTCTACAGTAATGTCAAGTTTACTTGTACAACTGCACTTTTTTTGCAAAGTCATAAGCAATTTTTTTTTTTTTTTTTTCAGTTAGTGAAGGCTTTTGTTCGGAGACCGTCTGCAGGTGCAGGCAATTAATTCTGAGAGGGCTGAATAGTATGATCAAATTTACAAAGATTGTTTCATGCATCTGCAATGTCAGTGGCCGTTTTTCATTTTAATTGTTAACTTGGTGACTAAGAAGTCTGTAGGTGCAAATAATTAACCATATAGTTCTGAAAAGTGTCTGCTGAGAAAATTGTACAAGATGCATTACAATTAAGATTTTAAGATGCATTGTCAAGCAGTTCAGTGAAAAATAGTTTGGAACAATGATAAGTAGTTAAGTTATACAAGTAGCTTTCTCCCAAGTAGACTTCAAACTTTAATGTATGTAATATGTGCACAATTTATAATTTATTTAAAGGTAGCCAATGCACTTTTATTTTTTTAGGGCTAAAAGGTAATATTTACTGAAAAGCTTGCCCACTCTTTTTCACACGTGGGAGGGGAAAAGAGATGAGAAAAGAACAGATACTAAGACGGAACACAGGCTGTAACATGTGCTTTAGCATTAGTAATCATAACTTTAAATTGGGTAATGCCTGTGGGTGCACCTTTCATTCTGGGACAAATGCTGCTGTCTGGAGGGATAAACTTTGCAAATGTACATTAGTTTTGTGTGTTTGTTTTGCAATCAAATGGGGAAGTGCTTCTGAAAATGTATTTAGTTTTTGGTTTGTGTTTTCAAACCATGACCTAGGTTCAAATGGAGCTGAGAAGAAACAGCTACACAAGAGACCAGCTTGCCAAACAATGTGTGTATGTAAGCTAAAAGTTGAAAGTATACATTTAAATGAACTATCATGTGTAATTGTTGGGACTAATAGCTTTATATCATAATGGGTCCTTTGTCCATATTATCATGGAATGTGTTGAATTGCACCAAGATGTATCGGACACAAATATCAATTGCTGTAGGAAATGCACTTGGATAGAAATGAGGATGTAAATTTCACAAAGGAGTTTTGGGGTGGTAGTTTTGCAAAATATTAGGGACTAAGGAAACTGGGAGTAATACTAATCGCTAGAGAGGCTTAAATAATGAAAGAATAGGGAAAGAAGACAATGGTAAATTTGTGATAGTAAGAGGTTATTAGCAGGGAATGAGGATTATGCTGGCATGCATTTTTATTCCATTTAAAACGGTTATAATGGAGCTTAAGAGGCATTTGGAAGAAATCAAGTTTTCAGCAGGGAATATTTATGTATGGATGGAGACGGACCCTGATTTTCAAAAGTAAGGATGTATCATTGGGACCTAAAAATAACAAAAGAAGGTAAATATCCAAAGAAGTATGACAATGTTTGGTATGGAAGAATTTACATATTATTCCCCAATGTACAATAACTGAGCAATACTGGACAGAAATTTTATTGCACAGATATGTCTGTATTTAATTGAAAGCTTTGAACCATATCCACTAGCCATTTCAGATCATGTCCTAATAAAATATAACATAATGATGTAGGGTAACGAAGGAAAAATGACACTGGTGCTTTCTCACTTAACATTTAGAGGAATTTAAGGAATGGGCAGTAGAAATTTGAGTTATTAGAAAAATTTATTTTTTCAGAGGTACTAGGTAGTGAGTGGGTTAAAATGAAGATGAAGTTTTAAATAGAAATAAAAGAGAGCGAGAGATATGAGAAAAAAGTAGTAGGAGTTATTTAGAGGAGTTGACGAAGGATGAAGTATAGTGGAATAAGGGGAATCGTAACAACAGGAAGAGGAGCAACTGCAGCGTGATAAAGATAAGAGAGGATTTGGATAATATGTATGACTTTAAAAATGTTGGTGTTAAGCAGTTGTTTTTTGAGAACTACTCCAGTGCATAAAAACATTTAGTATAATGACTTGTACAACAAAAAAATAGAAAAGGTTGTTGCCAGATTTAGAGAGCTGGCAGTAATCCCGTACAAATGAAAATACTGTTGCATAGCAAGACAAATAACCAATCAAACAGAACAATAATGCTTTGGAAAAGAAGAGGGATTGCACACAAGAAATAGCACAGTTGAAGCGGCAAACAGTTTTTAATAAATACAGTTGAGGACTATTGTCCCAAAACAATTGAGGGACTTCATCAGAATCTATTTAAACATGGAGAACTTATAACAGTAAAATTTAATCAGAGATCCCACAGAGATGCAATAGATTTTTTGATCATTTTATGAAAAAATAGAGGAATGTAGAAAGCAAAAGGGACAAATTGAAATGGGTATGAAAGACTTGATTGTGCCAAGGTTAGATGTAGTTAATGCTCAACAATTTTTAGCTAAGATAAGAAGACTCTAGATAAAATGGTGATTTATATTCAATCAACTGGGAAACCTCCAGGATCCGACAGTATTCCTGTGGAAGTTTAAAAGTTGGAATAGAAAAAAAGAATAAAGATCAGGAAGGCTTTGCTTAACAGTATTTTAGAAAGGGAGGAGGAATACCTGAATATTTGAAGAAAGTTGTGGCTTTGTTACCCAAAGAGGGTAAAGACACTTTAGACCCAGTTTTATATAGACCCATTTCAGTTTTAAACAATTGTGAAGTATTTGTATGTACTAGTTAAAAGAATACCAAAGATGTTGCCACAGTTCATTGATATGGAACAGTGTGGTTTTGTGGAAAGGAGGCAAATATTTGGGAACATTAATAGAGCAATGATGATCCAGAGAGAGCAGAGCGTAAGAAAGTCACAGTTGTTGAATCTTGAGCCATAGAAGGCATTTGATAGAATCAACTGGGATTTTATGAACAGGCCCATAGGAGCATTTGTGTTCCCTTATAGAATAATAAGGTTAATTAAGAGACTATATGAAGGGTCCGAGGCAAGAATTAAGGATGGAGGTTTCCTCTCCAACAAGCTATGTTTGAACAGTGGAACCAAGTAATATTTTTCTGTTTCACCTTTATTTGCTTTATATTTAGTGCTGCTGGCAAAAAAAAATAATGGACTCGCAGTTTCCAGGATTCAAGTGGTGTAATCGGCAAAAGTTAGCTTTCTTCATAGATTATATTTTATGCTTGATAAAAATAGAAAAGGATATTATTTATATTACTTTGTTGTAGAACATTCTGAGAGAGTTTCACGTTTTTTGTTTTTTTTTTGGCTATAAAATAAGTTGATAAAATAAATGCTATAGCAGTGAACTATGTACCTGCACATGAATTGGTTCCCCGGTAGCTGTATTTGTATAGACATGAGAGGAAATGAGGTACTTAGTGTATGTATTAAAATAATTATATTATGGTAGCTATAAAATATGTGGGAAGGAACAAAAAAATGTATACAAAACCTGAGAAACTGGCAGCTTTTGATTTATGTGGATAGTAAAATCCAAGCAGTGAAAAAGTTTCTACTCCCCTTAGTTTTTAGTAAGGTCAGGCATATCTTTATCAACCAGAGAAATTGTGGACCATAGTTATAAAGAGTTGAAAAATGAATTTGTTTGAGAGGAAAAGAAGGCAAGAGTTTGGTGGGATGCGTTGATTCTCCCCATAGAACAAGATGGTTTAGAAATACATGATTTTAGGAAGTACTTTTTAACAGAAGTGTTGGTGGAGCAAATGGTTGTAACTAAGGAAATAATTATTTTGTTCTGGAATATAAGATCTGAATTGTCCAGACATGGTAAGGCATTAAGTTTAATGTTAAAGGCAGTTACTGTAACATGGAAATAAAACTCTAAACCAACTATAAGTGAAGTACTGAATAACCTGAGGTGGGATGGGATCTTTAGAAAAGGGAAGGAGAAAACTACATATGTATACAATATAGCATCTTATTAATATTGTCGTAGATTTGCCTCCCTATCCGGCCAGGAATAGATTTGTTAGCCTTTTATGCCAGAACTGTCCTAAAGACTTTGTAGCCGTATTGCAAAATTGAAATTGGCCTATAAGAATCTGGATCGGATCCATATTTTCCTCCTCCTGGTATATTCACTCCCATAGTGTCCTTGGAATGCCTGCCCCTCTCATAATGTTGAATGATGTCCACCAAATTTTAGTAGTAATTGCTTATGCAACCCCCATATTTCAGCGGGATGATATCCTGCCTTGGCATTTTTCTAATGACTTCCTTAATCTCTTCTGTAGTGAAGTCCTTGGTTAGAGATAGATAAATGTTTACATGTATTTTCAGACATGGGCAAGTAATGACCTTCTAGCCTGCCAATATACCAAAACAGTTATTCCCATAGTAAGTGTCCAGGTTATTGTTAAAAACCTCTAAACTACTAGCTTGCTTTAATATAATTTGGTAGTTTGTATCCTGCATCAACTACTGTCTCTGAGAACCAATTAGTACATCTCTGTTTGTCTGATGATTCTTTATTACTTTTTGATAATACCAAACATTTTCAGACTGTGTTGTCCCTAAATGCTGTATGTACCAGAATATGTTCTCTTAAATATCTATATGAGACATTGTACAAATTTAGATATTTTAGTCTTGCACAATAGCTTGCATGTTTACATCCATGGATGCCCTTAGTTTATTTCCACTATACTCTTTCTAATTTGCTCATATTTGTTTTCTTAAAAGGTTTCCATATTGTTATTCCATACTCTAGTTTGGGACTAATATAACTTACAAATATGATTTCATTATTTCTGATTTCCTAGATTTTATAAGTCTCTCCATATAACCTGTTATTTTATAACCATCATTATACCATGACCCCCCCCCCCATTAATATTCCAAAACGTGCACGCTTATTGGTCAGCGTGCACGTTGTAAATCGACTTATACTAATGGAAAAAGGTCCGGTTGCCCGGACTTTTTCCATTACTATAAGTCTTTTTTAAAACACTGTCTCGCTATGTTAAAGGAGTTTAACATAGCGACACAGGATTAAAAAAAGCGACTGAGATCTCCGTTGCTTTTTTTAAAGCTGTCACACTATGTTAAACTCCTTTAACATTGCGACAGAGTGTGTAAAAAGCAATGGAGATCTTGCTGTCTCCGTTGCTTTTTTTCAAAACTGTCTCGCTATGTTAAATGGGTTTAACATAGCGAGACAGCTTTAAAATAAGCAACGGAGATTCTCCGTTGCTTTTTTTAAAGCTGTTTCGCTATGTTAAACCCATTTAACATAGCGAAACAATAAAAAGCAATGGAGATCTTGCTTTCTCCGTTACTTTTGCCCACAGCTCTGATGTACTGCATAGGCATGCGCAGTACATCAGAACCTCTGCGGAATACCAGACGGCCGTGGAAGGGCAGCAAGGAGGCATTATACAATGCCATTATTTAAGAAAAGTAATTATTTTTTTTCTTAAATGTCATTGTATAATAGCAATAACCCACTTCTGGGTGTGGGTAATGCTGGATTTACCCACGGTTGGCTTTGTTGGCAAACCACGCCAACTGTGGGTAAATCCAGCATTACCCACACCCAGGCGTGGGTTATTGCTATATTATTCACTTGGTTGATTATGATTAGAAAAACACAAATCTGTATCTACCCATATACCCAGTTCTTTAAATGAATCTATAGATCTGAAGTAGTTACTTCATTTGATCTGCAACCTGTGGGTGTCGGATCCGATCCGGCAGCTTTCCAAGCTCCTAGATCCGAGCTCCTAGCTCCTCCCCCTACCCATAATCCCCTACTACTGACCACATTACCTCAGATCGTTTTTTGCCGCAGCTGAAGAAGCTTCCCTGTGAAGAGCTCCTGGCTGGGTGAGATCTTTGCTGGTTTTAAACCACTTTTTTCGACAAAAAATTATAGTTGTGTGTGTGCTAGCCCCTTTTCTGCTCCTTGTGCTAGTTTTGGTCCCTTTTTGTTAGTTTAATCGCTACCTTACCTTCACCCCCCCTCCTAGTGTTTGGGTGTGTGTGTGAATAATGTCTGAAGGGCCTAAGGCCATTTTTTTCTAAATGTACTGAGTGTGACCACAAGCTTTCCCCGGCTGATGGCCACACTCAGTGCGTTTTGTGCCTGGGGGCAGCCCATTTGTCAGAGGCCTGCCAGATCTGCACGGCCTTTAACCCCCGGGCACTTCGGGATAGGAAGAACAAGCTGATCCTGGCGTGAAAGCTCCCCCAGGAGTCGGCTTCTTCTTCCTCTCCTGTTCGGGCTCCAGCTGCTTCGGTAGCTTCGGCGCCATCTGTCCCCTTAGCTCTACCCGGGACTCAACCTCCCTCTTCGGGTTTGAGCTCTGGGGAAACTAGTGCCTCTTCACTACCTGAGAAGAGGCACAAGGATGAAGAAGGACATAGGTCACATAAAAGGCGGGCCGAACCTCATCCTTCGGCTCCGCCAATGAAAATACTTAAGTCTCCCTCGAGGGTCTCCGGATCCCCCTCCTCTCGGCGCCATTCGCCCTGTTTCTCGCCGGAGCCGGAGGAGGAGGATAGGTCTCCCTCGAGATCTTCGAGGCGGCCCTCCCGGCCCGCCTCTACTACTTCGTCCAGGTTGACCTGTAGCATCTCCGAAGCGGACATGGATCGGATGATGCATCGGTTCTTGCAGACCCAAATGCAGATGGGGATGCTCTTGCCTCCCCCCTTCTGGGGGGGAGTGTGGCCCGCATATTTGCCCCGATCACTCCTTCTCCGACTCATTTTCGGGTCTCGGAGTCATCGGATCCAGGCCCATTCGGACCCAGGGAATTGTCGGCGCCGATAGCGGTGGTTTCTTCGCCGACTGTACCTTCGAGCTTGTCGGACCCGAGCTCTCGGGGCCGAGGGCTGAGCATTGGATCCGAGGGGGTTGCTGTGTCTTCGGCGCTGTTGGCGTCGGAGCACACCTCTGCCTTGGCGTCGACTGCATCAGCTCTGACCCCGATCCCTTCCTCTGAGCCGAGGAGATTACTCTCTGAGGCTGGCGAGAGTGGCTCTCCTTCGGCTTTTGAGGTGGTGGAGAGGGTACTGTCGAGGTCCTCCAGATCTCCGACCCGGGCTTTGGATACACCCGTACCCCCACTGTATGAGGGTCTGTCTTCCATCATCCGTCCATCGGGACAGCCTGCCCAAGCCCTCCAGCTAGTTCCCGCGGGGGAACAACAACCTGTGAACGAGCCCTCTTCGGACAGCCCCACCGAGGAGGTCCCTCGGAAACATCGGTGCAAAAGGAGGCACCTGGACTCCCCCGAGTCCGTTATCACAGACTTGGATGATACGGAGGGTTCCCCAAGGTCACCCCCTGAAGATGTCTCCTTTGGAGACATCATGGAAATGTTGTGTATCAGAGGGGGGTGGTCTGCCCAAAAGCCCTCCCTTGACGAGTCCGTGTTCCTGGAGGCCTTTGAGGCAGGCCCATCTACCTCCTGGGTGTCCCCTCCGGCCGACCCCCTGGTGGACTTAATTACCACCAGGGCGTGGAAGGAGCCCGACACCGTGGAGCCAATCCCTAGGCGCCCCGATAAAGTCCTCAGTCCCCCCACAGATAGACCGTCTTGGGCCAAAGGAACCCCTGTTGATGCCATGTTGGTAGCGGCGGCCACCAAAAAAGAACTCGCGCAGGAGAGTTCTTCTGTTCACCCGCCGGATAAGGAATCTCGAGCGCTTGACCGGACTGGGAAGCGGATGTTTGCTTCAGCGACCTTTTCCATAAGGGCGCTGAACTATATGGCACATACCATTAGGCTACAGCGAGACTTGATTAAGGATTACGCTGCAGCCCCTCCCGGAGTCCATGTCGGTCCCAGACAAGAAAGTTTTTGAGACTCGAATGGCCACTCTAAAATCCATCTCAAATACATCAATGCGGCTTCTCTCCCACGCAGCGGAGGGAGCCGCTAGAGCTAGCGGAGCCGGGGTCGTCTTGCGACGTCTCTCCTGGCTCCGTCTTTGTGACTTCGTGGATCCCTTCAAGGCGTCTTTCGCGAACGCCCCTTTTGACGGTTCTGCCTTGTTTGACAAAACTGTTCGCGACACGCTGGTCCAAAGCGAAAAGGACGGGAAGACTCTGTCTGCCGTCGGAGTCCGCTTCTCTAATCCCCAAAGATCCTTCTCCAGGAATCAGAGGGGACAGAAGAAGCTGTGGTTCCTTAAGTCTCAGCAATCCCATCCTGCTGCGGACCACTCATCCTCTAGAGGCAGAGGAGGACAAGGTGGATGCCGGCCCAGAGGCAGAGGGGGGCTGCGTAACTTCGGGTCTAGAACCTTTCTCAGACAGACCCGCGCAACAGCCCTGAGGGCTTGCCCGACTGTCCCTCTCTGGAGGCAGTCGGGGGCGGTTGTCGGAGCACCTGTCAAACTGGGAGTCCCTTACAACGGATCAATGGGTGCTCCGGATCATATCCAGAGGATACTCCATTCCATTCATAAACCTTCCCCCCAAACCCAGACGTCTCCCCAATGTCCCACCCGATCAGAGGGAGACAGCGGCTTTGGAGATTTCAAAGCTGCTAAGAAAGAGCCATCCAGCCTGTCCCCCCAGATCAGTCCGGATTGGGTTATTACTCCAGGTTCTTTTTGGTGCCAAAGAAAACGGGGGACCTCAGACCCATCTTAGACCTTTCCGCTCTGAACCTGTTCATACCCAAGGAAACGTTCCGGATGGTCACCCTCCAATCTATTCTCCCCCTTCTACGGGAAAACGACTGGATGTGCTCGTTGGACCTCAAGGATGCGTATTACCACATCTTGATGGACAGACTATCCAGGAGGTTTCTCCGCTTCCGGCTCAGAGCCAGGCATTATCAATTCAGGGTTCTTCCATTCGGCCTCACCTCAGCCCCCAGAGTGTTCACAAAAGTCATGGCAGTGGTTGCAGCCCACCTGAGACTTCAGGGCATTCAGGTCTTCCCCTACCTAGACGACTGGCTCCTCACCACGACCAACAGGCATCAGCTCTGTGTGGCGAGAGATTATGCTCTGTCTCTGGCCCACAACCTAGGCATCTCAGTGAACGAGCAGAAATCCTGCCTATGCCCCACTCAAGCCCTAGAATTCATAGGGGCCAGGTTAGATACACGAACCTCCCGAGTTGTTCTAACGTCAGTCAGGATGAACAGCTTGTCGTGTCAGGTGCTAGCCCTTCTTCGGAGCCCTGCTCCTCCGGCAGAATTAGTCCTGAGGGGACTGGGGTCTATGTCAGCAGCGATCGCTCTCTCTTCATGCCCGTCTGCGAATGCGCATTTTACAATGGACCCTTCAAGTCCAATGGTCCTTGTCAATCCACCCGTTAAACACGCCAATCCCCCTGAGCAGGGTGTGCAGGGACTCCCTTCTGTGGTGGTTACATGTGCAGGAACTCAGAGAAGGGAGGCCCTTTGTGATTCCCCCGGTCGAAGCCACGTTGACCACGGACGCTTCTCGCCTTGGGTGGGGGGGCATTGTTCAGGCAGATCCGTTCAAGGCACGTGGACTTCCCTAGAGACTGCATTGCATATCAATGTCCTAGAGATGAGGGCGATGCTTCTGGCGTTGCAAGCTCTCCACGACCTTCTTCCCTGGGGGCTATTGCAATCCAGACGGACAACATGTCAGTGGTCTGGTATATAAACAAACAAGGAGGGACCAGATCTTACCCCCTGTGTCGAGAAGCCATGAGAATGTGGGAATGGGCGATTTCCACCAACCGCTTTCTGATAGCAACGCACATTCCGTGACGGTCCAACATATTAGCGGACAAGCTAAGCCGGGTGCTCCTCACTCCATACGAGTGGTCTCTGAATCCGTCTGTTGCGAAGCAGATCTTCCACAAATGGGGTCAGCCTCGCTGCGATCTTTTCGCTTCTCCTTTAAACACAAAATGCAGCGAGTACTTCGTGATGGTTCCCCCCAGAGGGGAGACCCCCAGAGACGCTCTAGTCCATGCTTGGCCCCCCGGACTCCTTTATGCGTATCCCCCCCTCCCACTCATGATGAAATTCATCCAGAAAGCCTGTCGGTTGGGGGAGCAGAGTTATCATAGCCCCATTCTGGCCTCGACAGATCTGGTTCCCCTTTCTGCGGTCTCACAGTATGGCTCCGCCATGGATTCTGGATCCCAGTCCAGACCTGATCTCGCATCCGGCGGGATGCCCTACCCCAAACCTGGTCATTCTCAAACTTGCTGCTTGGTTGATCCAGTTCCATTAATGGCTAGGACTCCCGGTATCTCATCTCCCATTAAGGCCATTCTGGTGGTGGCTCATAAACCATCTACCAGAAAACTTTACAACAGTAAATGGAAACGTTTCTCCATCTGGGCCAAAGACAAAGACTTGGACCCATTTACTGTCCCTATTCCGACTGTTCTGGACTTCCTTTCCCTGCTTTTTAGGCAGGGAGCAAGTGCCTCCACGGTTAAGGTGCCGCTGGCGGCCATCTCCCATTTTCATGTGGGTGACGGCATAGGCTTCTTAGCATCTACAAAGTTGTGCAAAACCTTCTTAAGAGGCGTTTTTCTTTTGAAACCACCTGTTAAGGCTGTGGTTCCCCCGTGGGACCTCACTCTGGTCTTGCAAGCCTTGACGAGACCACCTTTCGAACCTGCGGCTTCGGTTCCGTTGAAGTTCTTATCTTGGAAAATGGCTTTCTTGGTGGCTATTACTTCAGCCAAGAGGATTTCAGAATTGTAAGCTCTGTGTAGCAAACCTCCGTACCTTATCTTTCACAAAGATAGTGTCCCTCAGGGCTAATCCGTCTTTCTTGCCTAAGGTGGCTACAGAATCAAATATCAATCAGTCAATAAATCTTCCTGTATTTTTCCCAAATTTTCACAATAAAGGTGAATACACGTTGCACAAATTGGATGTACACAGACAACTGCGTTTTTACTTGCACAGGACTAGAGAGTTTCGCAAGTCGGACCAGTTGTTTGTTTCTTATGCAAAGTCAGCCATGGGCAAGGCAATTACCAAAGTGACTGTAGCAAATCGGATCTGTCAATGCATTATGCTAGGATACACTTCGTCGGGCAAGCCAGCTCCGGTTGGCATCCGTGCTCATTCCACAAGATCTGTAGCTACCTCAACAGCCTTTTGGTCTAGGGTTCCAGTAGACGATATATGTTCAGCAGCTACCTGGTCCTCAACTCATACGTTCATTTCTCATTACAAGCTGGATATGATTTCCAGGAGTAGGGCTTCTTTTGGCTTCACGGTGCTTCGGAATATCCCTCCGTAAGGACCACCCAGGTTCTTGTAGGTTAGCTGTGGACTCTGTCCCACAGGTTGCAGATCAAATGAAGTAACTACTTCAGATAAAGAAGTTATGTACTCACCATAACGTTCCATCTGAGTAGATACTTCATTTGTCTGCAACCGACCCCCGCTGCCATCCCCCGAACCTGTCGGGAATTTTTCTGATCATTCGAAGTTGGTCTCTGTCTTAAGTTGGTGAGGCAAAAAACAATGTGGTCAGTAGTAGGGGATTATGGGTAGGGGGGAGGAGCTCGGATCTAGGAGCTTGGAAAGCTGCCGGATCGGATCCGACACCCACAGGTTGCAGACAAATGGAAGTATCTACTCAGATGGAACGTTATGGTGAGTACATAACTTCTTTTTTCAACCATTGTGTGCTGTATTAAATATTCACCCTTCAGTCTGTCTTCCAAATGTCATATGCTTTGCTTTCAATGTATTTATCAGCATATTATTCTCTTGTGCTCAAATGGTCAGTTTAGTCAAGTTCTTTTGCAGATATGCCCTATCTGTAATGCATGCAGTCGGTTTACCTGTTTTTAAGTCATCTGTATACAGACTGCAAAAATATCAGATGAAAAAGCTCCGAGAGAGACCGCTTAAACAAATATGGATCTAGGAAAGAACCTTCTGGGGCAGCCTGACTATAACCTAGAAATTCATCTGCAACTGTCCAGTAGCCATGCAGTTATCTATCTTAAGATTACATCAGTCTCTAGTTGTTCTAATTTTCTGTGACATGGTCAAAGGCTATATAAATTTTATCACATGACAATTTTTTCATTTGTAGTAATTATTTTTTTAAATATTAAATCGTAACGTGACATAGGCAAACTTAAATAAAGTAATCAAATCGTATTAAGTTCACATTTATAAAAATTTACATCACATATATTGTTATATATCCTATAATGTAAGCAACATTACATACATTATTCAATGCTTTCCTTCTCTTAAACTTCATTCCTTCTCCAAAACTTTTTTTCTGCATGTATTGTTCCCACAATTTCCATTTTCGCTATGCAATTTACCCTACCCTTTTTAGAGATCTTGCTTCCTGTTCTTTTTTTCTCTGTTATTTTCTCACTCAGTATTCCTGACAGAGTACTCTGTAGAGAATTTTTAAACTCTGCCCACTCATTATACTCCCCAAATATGTGTTCCCAGTTACCACTTTCTTCCCCATCACAGCTCCAACATTTGCCGTCTACCTGAAGAAACATTCTTTGGAGTCTGCTTGAGGTATAAAAGTATTTATGCAAACAGTTCCTCACAAAAATCCTAAATCTTAAAGATTTTGTTGCATATTTGGGAGCCATATATGTGTCCTCCCATTGTTTCTTTGTGAGCTGCATGTCTAATCTCACTTCCCAATCTTTTCTGACCTGTTTTGATTGGTTCCTATAATTATTGTGCAGTATTTTATATGGACTAATAATTATCCTTTTTAACAGCAGCTTCTGTTCTAGATTAACCAAAAAAACTGGACAAGTGTAGGTCTTCAATTTAGGATTCTGACATCCCTTTCTATTTGTTTAAACTTTGATTATCAGTCCCTGATAGGGAGGGCAATCACTAGCGGCATTCTAAAAGTCTTATTGGCCTCTTCCCAATCTATTACCTTTCTTGTGTAATTATTCCCAGTACCTTGTTTCCTTTGCTATCTTCCTCTGATAAATTCCATCCTCCTCTTTCTAATCTTTGTAACACTAATTTTAGACATCTTTATTCACACAGTTTCCTTTATCCATTCTTGTGTTGGCATAGTTCTTTGTATACATTCTGCTACTTTATGAATATAATATTCTGTTTGACTGTTATTCTCAAGGATTTGCTTACAAAATCCCATTCTTTTGTTATTTCTTGAATTATCTCGAGTCATCATTATTCCTTTCCAGTTTGAATTGTAGCTTTCTGCTTGTTTTTATGCACAGCAGGAGTTAATTGTGTAGCTGTAAAATATCCCTTCAAATCAAGTAATCCTAAACCACTTTGTTAAGACTCAGCTTATCCCACTTAACCCTTGCCCCCCTCCCCTTCTAGGTAAATTTGTTCAATTCTTTATTAACTATTGTTCACAAGTTCTCTTCTGTTTGATAAAAAAATATGCCTGACCCATATATAAAACTAATGGGACTAAAACATTTTCACTGTTTGTATCTTACTATCCATATCCATAAACTCAAATTTTCAGTTTCTCACTTTTTGTATTATCTTTTGTTTAGTCTCTCTGTACATATCCTTGGCCAGCATAGCAGAAGCCTTTTTAGTGGATACTCCTCAATACTTCATTTTGTTGTGACCCCTTAAACTTTGGTATTGTTGAACCAATTCATATGTGGGTATATAATTTATGACCTACAGCCTTTGTTTTATTTTCATGAATTTTTTATATTCCCAGAAGACTGGAACCTGTCTCATAATGTCCTTTTCTGGATTTTTGGATAAAAAATACTATAATCTGCAAATAAAGCCAACTTTTCTTGATTACCGTACAAATTCTATACTTGCATTTCTGAGTTCCTTATTTTCTTTCCCAGTGGCACTAAATATAAAGCAGAGGACATCCATGCTTGGTTCCTCTGTTCATACACAACATATGGGAGAGGAACTCTTCGCACTTTAATTGTTGCCTCTGACCTTCAGATATCTTCCTAATTAATGTTAATATTAAATCAGGGAATGCAAATGCTTCTATTGCCCTACTCCTAAAATCACAGCTTACTCTGTTTAATGTTTTCTCTGCATCGAGACCTACCAATAACAGTTGTATTTTTTTATATTCTGCTTCTCTCTGGATCATCGTCGTTCTATTAATGTTGTCAGATCTTTGCCTCCCCTCCACAAAAACTACATTGATCCATATCTATCAATTTTGACAGCACATTTTTCATCCTTTCCGCTAGCATAGGCATAAACAGTTTTTATTATCCTGGTTTAAAGTTGAAAAGCATCTATATGAAGCTGGGTATGATTAGTCTTTACCGTCCTTGGGTAATACAGCCACCACAGCTGTCTTTGAAGAGGTTGGTGCTTCTTCCCCCCTTTTAAAATAATGTTGAAAAAAATCTTCCAGATCTTTAACACTTTCTTCTCTCTTGACTTCGACTTCTATAGGAATGTCATCTGTTCGTGGAGACTTTCCTGAAGATTGATTATACGTCACCATTTTATCTCCTGTCTGTTAATTGTTGAGCCTCATCTACCTATTACCTTGGCATACTCCATAAATACTTCCCTTTGATTTCTTTCTTGATTTCCTAATTTCTCTGCTTTCTACAAACTTTCCTAAAATTTCTGAAATATCTCAAATACCTCCTTACAAGATTTCTATTTTTTACCTTGTTATAGGCTGCCTAAGTTTGTTGACACCCCTTTCTACTTTCTGTTGCCAAACGTTTTTGTGCTCTACAGTTATTGTCAAAAAGCTGCTTAACTCGCTAAAGCCTAAAACGCCTTTTGTATACTTCCATTTCACACCCATATTTCATGGCATTCAGAACTTTTTTGGGTTTTGCTTTGTTACCTAAGTGACTTGCTTATCAGCTAATAATAGACAGCATTAGAAAGGGCAATAAGTTAAAATGACAGTAAGATTGTTAGTCTAGGATGTCCGGTAGTGTAGAAATTCTTTGTTTGCCACTTATTCGTATTTATGTTCATTTTTTCAGGTCTGAGAAACTTAACATTTTAGTGTGAAACACTAGTGTGGGAGACAGGCCAGTTCATTTAAAACGCTGGTTTATATCACACTGTACATGTACTTAATACTTCAAAAACCAGGTGACTTACAAATTGTTGCATGACATAAAGTGAATAATATTTGCAGTGTTAAGCTGCACATCTTGAAAGGTATGCCATATTACTTGTATTGCTAATTATACAATTAAACATATGCTTTCATATCTTTGTAAATGTTTTGATAAACATACTCTTCTAGAGGAATTTTCTTGTCATGTGAAAGCTTATGTCTGGTTTAACAAAAATGTTCTAAAAATAGATGTCTAGGTTGTATAGTTTAAGATATGAAAATGTTTGTGAAAGTTTAGAAAAAATGTGGGATTTGTGTGCATTATTGTATATTACAGTATTTATGGAGAAGACTATGAATGTATTGGCTATTATCATTGTAAAGAATACAACTTACTGATAATATTGCTATTTGTACAGTTTAAATAGCATCGTTCACAAAATATTTACATTTGTTTATCTTATGCCTTTTAAGTTTATTTTGCAGAAAATGCTCTGGAATGCAAGATGTGTGTAGGCTGCTAAAGTTGACATTCCACATTACATAAGTAAATGAGTTGTGAACAATTTTCATGCATATTGTCCCAGATACTCCATTTTTTTGTTTAACACTACATCTGAAGTAGGAAACTTCATTTGATCATCAACCTGTGGGTATCTGATCTGAGACGGCAGCTTTCCAAACTAGAGATCAGAGCTCCAAGCTCCTCCCCTTACCCATAATGCCCTGGCGCCTCCTTCCAATCTCCAGATCTCGTTTGCAGCGGCTTTGTCAAGCACGGATTTCTTGAGCTCCTAGCTTTAGGCGATCTGTGAGTAGGAAAGTTTCTTAAAATCTCTTAGTTTTTGTGTGTGTGAACAGTTAACTCCTTAGTTTAAACCCCTTTACCGTTCCTCTTAGTTTAAAGCCTAGTACTCCCCCCCTTTTCCCCCCTTAGGTGTTTGTGTGAGGTGCGTGTGTGTTTTCTTTTGGGATAATGGCTGAGGCCTCTAAGGACATTTTTTCTAAGTGCACTGAGTGTGGTCATAAGCTTTCCTCAGCGGATGGCCACACTCAGTGCGTCCTCTGCCTGGGGGTATCGCACTTGTCTTCAGGCTGTCAAATTTGTGCAGCTTTTAACCCCCGGGCCCTGAGGGATAGGAGGAATAAGCTGATTATGGCGGGTCTTCTACCCTCAGAGTCTGCTTCCTCCTCCTCTCCCTCAGTGGCTACAGCCGCAGCTGTGGCTGTTCAGCCTGTTGTTCCCTCTCCCCTGGCTGGGACTCTACCTCCCATTTCTTCTCAGGGAGAGAGGGACTCTAGGAGGGAGAAGAAGGAGAGGAGCGAGAGAGAGAAGGAGAGAGAGAGGGAGGGAGAAAGAAAGGCATAGGAGCCACAAGCTGTGGGCCGACTCTGTCCCCTTGGCCCTGCCTGCCAAGCAGCTCACCTCAGAAGATTTCCGGGCCTTCCTCCCCTCTGCTCCATTCTCCACGCTTCTCACTAGAGCTGGAGGAGGAGGCCCGACCATCTTCAAGGTAGACATGGCGGCCCTCTTGACCAGCTTCGGTGGCCTCTTCTAGGTCGACCCGCAGTCTCTCCAACACTATGGACCGGATGATGCGTCGTTTCCTCCAAACCCAGATACAGATGGGAGTGCTGCTGCCTCCCCCTACTCTTTCTTCAGATCCAGCCCCCACTCCCTTGCAGCTGGACTTGTCTTATATCATCCAGTCCCAGGGACAGCCTGCGTTGATGCCCCAGCCCATTCCACTGGTGGAACACGGCCCTGTTAGTGAGCCCTCCTCGGACAGTCCCACCGAGGAGGTTCCTCACAAACGTAATTATAAGATGAGGCACTTGGACTCCCCTGAGTCCCTCACGGAGGACACCGATTTGGAAGAAGGGAAAGGTTCCCCCAGATCACCCCCCGATGACCTCTCCTTTGGAGACATTATGGAAATGCTTCGCTTGAAAGGGGGATGGTCAGTCCAAAAGCCTTCCTCGGACGAGTCAGTGTTTCTGGAGGCATTTGCAGGCCCGTCTATCTCTTGGGTGTCCCCTCTGGCCGACCCCCTGGTTGATCTCATCACTATCAGGGCGTGGAAGGAACCGGACACTGTAGAGCCGATCTCCAGGAGGCCAGATAGGATTCTCAGTCCCCCTGTGGATAGAACGGCTTGGAGTAAGGGTTTCCCGGTAGAAGCCATGGTGGTGGCGGCAGCCACCAAGAGGGAACTCACTCAGGACAGTTCCTTGATCCATCCCCCTGATAAGGAGTCTTGGACTATGGATTGTAATGGGAAGCGGATGTTTGCTTCAGCCACTTTTTCTGTAAGGGCACTGAATTACTTGGCCCATGTAATTAGACTTCAGCGGGATCTGGTGAAAGAATATGCTGAGTCTCCCCCCTGAGTCCATGTCGACAGAGGACAAACAGACCTTATCGACTTGCATGGCCACTCTCAAATCTGTTTCGAGCACGTCTATGTGGCTACTTTCCCATGCTACGGAAGGAGCCGCTAGAGCCAGCGGGTCCAGTATCGCCTTAAGGCGTCACGCCTGGCTCCAGCTTTGTGACTTTGCAGAACCTTTCAAGGTGTCCTTCACGAACGCACCCTTTGTTTGGGAAGACCGTCAGCGACACATTGGTTCAGAGCGAGAAAGATGGGAAGACGCTGTCTGCCAACGGAGTCCGCTTCTCAGCTCCTCCGAAGTCCTTTTCTAGGAACCAGAGAGGACAAAAGATGTGGTTCCGGAAGTCTCAGCAGTCCCGTTACGCTCCGGACCCTTCGTCCTTCAGTGGCAGAGGAGGACAAGGTGGATGCCAGCCCAGAGGCAGAGGGGGGCCGAAAAATTTTGGGTCGCGGTAACCCTTTTCTGATCGACCCACGCAGCAGCCCTGAGGGGTTGCCCAGCTGCTCCTCTCTGGAGGCAGTCAGGGGGCGTTTTTCAAAGCACTTGGCCCAATGGGAGTCCATAACATCAGATCGCTGGGTGCTTCGAATAATATCCAGAGGTTACTCTATCCCTTTCATAAATCTGCCTCCTCAGTTGCAGCGCCTCACCGATGTACCACCCAGTCAGAGGGAGGCTGCAGCTTTAGAGGTAAAAAAGCTACTAAAAAAAAAGAGCCATTCAGCACGTCCCCCCAGGACAATCCAGATTAGGCAATTACTCCAGGTTCTTTTTGGTGCCAAAGAAGACTGGGGACTTAAGGCCGATCCTCGACCTTTCAGCAATGAACCTCTTAATTTCCAAGGAAAAATTCCGGATGGTCACGCTTCAATCCATTCTGCCCCTGCTGCAGGAGAAGGACTGGATTCTCATGGGAGGCGTTCCAGGACGTTTCTCCGTTTCCGGCTAGGGGCCAGTCATTACCAGTTCAGGGTCCTATCCTTCAGTCTCACCACAGCCCCCAGGGTGTTCATCAAGTTCATGGCAGTTGTAGTGGCCCACCTGAGTCTTCAGGGAATACAGGTTTTTCAGGGAATACAGGTTTTTCCTTACCTAGACGACTGGCTCCTGACCGCCCCCACCAGGCATCTACTCTGCTTAGCCAGGGAATGTTTCCTACTTCTAGCGTCCCATTTTGGGATCACCATAAACTTGAAGAAGTCATCCCTCCAACTAGTTCAGGTCTTGGACTTCATAGGGGCCAGGATAAACACGCTTCAGACCAAGGCCTTCTTGACGCCAGACAGACTTTGCAGTTTTTACACGTTTTACCCTTCTCCAGTCACCTGCCCCGTCAGTGGAGTTAGTCCTGAGAGCTCTAGGGTCCATGGCAGCGGCAATCAACCTCACGCCCTTGGCCCGCTTGCACATGAGGATTCTCCAGTGGACATTACAGGTTCAGTGGTCCATCCTTCACCATCCGTTGGACTTGCCGATTCCTCTCAGCAGAGTGTGCAAAAATTCTCTCTTGTGGTGGCTCCACTACCAAGAGCTTCGGGAAGGGCGACCGTTTGTTATGCAGCAACCCCAAGCCACGGTGACCATGGACGCTTCTCGCCTTGGGTGGGGGAGGCATTATGAGGGCAGAACTGTCCAAGGTATGTGGACTCCGAGACCGTTCTGCACATCAATGTTTTGGAGATGAGAGCGGTGCTTCTAGCGTTGCAAGCCCTTCATGCCTTTCTCTCTCCGGGGACTACAGTCCGACAACATGTCGTTGGTCTGGTACATCAACAAACGGGGGGACCAGGTCTTACCCTCTTTGTCGAAAGGCCATGAGAGTTTGGGATTGGGCGATATCCACCAACCGTTTTCTGTTAGCAACGCACATTCCGGGCCGGTCCAACATCCTAGCGGACAAACTGAGTTGAACTATCCTCTCGCCTTACGAGTGGTCTCTGAATCCATTAGTAGTGAAACAGATCTTCCGCAAGTGGGGTTAGCCTTGCTGTGATCTCTCCGCATCGCCTTCCAACGCGAAGTGCAGCGAGTTTTTTGCTCTAATTCCCCCTCCGGGGGGAAAGCCCCAGAGACGCTCTAGTTCATGTTTGGTCACCTGGTCTTCTGTATGCTTATCCTCCTCTTCCATTGCTAACAAAATTCTTAAAGAAAGCTCGTTGGTTGGGGAACAAGATTATCCTCATAGCCCCATTCTGGCCTCATCAAACCTGGTTCCCGTGCCTGCGATCTCATCTTATAGCTCCTCTCTGGATCTTGGATCCCATCCCAGATCTAATATCTCATCCTTCAGGATTGAAACCCCCGAACCTGGTCGATCTCAAGCTTTCAGCGTGGTTGATGAGTTCCATTAGTTGCTAGGACTCCCGGTATCTCGTTTGCAGTTAGATCTATCCTGGTAGCGGCGCATAAGCCATCTACCAGGAAGGTTTACAATAGTAAATGGAAGTGGTTTTCTGTTTGGGCATCTCATAGGAAATTGGACCCTTTCACTGCTCCCATCCTAGCAGTGCTCGATTTTCTATCACACATTTTTCAGCAGGGGGCCAGTTCCTCTACTGTAAAGGTTCAAATGGCTGCCATCTTGCATTTTCATATTGAAGATAATCGCAGTCCCCTCGCTTCCACCAAGATTTGTAAGGCCTTTCTGAAAGGTACGTTTCTCTTGGGACCCCCTGTTAGGAACCCCGTCCCTCCTTGGGATCTAACCTTGGTCCTTCAAGCTCTAACTGGACCTACTTTTGAATCTGCAGCCTCTGTTGATTTGAAATTCTTGTTCTGGAAAACTGTCTTTTTGGTAGCCATTACCTCAGCTAAAATAGTGTTGGAGTTTCAAGCTCTCTGTATTAGAGCCCCGTATCTGGTTTTTCATAAGGACAGGGTCTCTCTCAGGACTAGCCCATCTTTCCTACCTAAAGTAGCCTCCAAGACGAACATCAATCAGTCCATTAATCTCCCAGTTTTCTTCCCTAATTATCAAAACAAAGGGGAGTATAAACTTCATTTGTTAGATGTTCATAGGCAGTTACGGTTTTATTTACACAGAAAAGCGGCCTTCCGCAAGTCTGATCAGCTATTTGTCTCTTTTGCTAAACCCTTCTTGGGTAAGCCTGTGTCAAAGGTGACACTGACCAGATGGATTTTGAATTGCATTTTGTTCATATATAAACTATCTGGCCTGCCAGAACCTACTGGGGTTCGTGCTCACTCTACCTGTTCTATGGCTACATCAGCTGCATTCTGGTCAAGAATTCCCTTAGATGACATTTGTTCTGCGGCTACTTGGGCATCCTCTTATACCTTTATCTCTCACTATAAATTGGACTTGGTGTCTAGAGGAAGGGTGGCTTTTGGCTCTGCAGTGCTCCGGAATATCCTTCCTTGAGGACTTCCCAAGTTTTTTGGTAGCTAGTGACTCTGTCCCACAGGTTGATGATCAAATGAAGTTTCCTACTTCAGATTAAGAAGTTATGTACTCACCATAACGTTCCATCTGAGTAGGTAACTTCATTTGTCAGCAGCCGACCCTCCCTCCTTCCCCCTAACCTGGTTCTTTGGTTTCCTGATCACTAGGATGGTTTATCCAGGTCATTTGTTAATCCCTGGGTTAGGATTCTCCAGGTTGTTGATTTGTCATGGTGAGATTATGTAGCCGGGCAAACTCGATCTGGGGATTGGAAGGAGGTGGCAGGGCATTATGGGTAAGGGGAGGAGCTTAGAGCTCGGATCTCTAGCTTGGAAAGCTGCCGGCTCGGATCCAGGTCAGATCCGATACCTACAGGTTGCTGACAAATGAAGTTACCTACTCAGATGGAACGTTATGGTGAGTACATAACTTCTTTATTTGTGCATCTTCTTCTTTTTCTGTGAGATCCCCTTTATTCTGCAATACTTTTAGTTTTGTCAGCCCCTCTCATTCCTGTTTTTCATAACCATATTTCTTTTTTTATTTCTACCCTGTGTTTAAACTCTACTTTCATTTCATTCTGCTTCTGAAAAAAATATCTTTAATAACTCTCAAATTTCCACTACCCATTCCTTAAATTCCTCTTCTCAACAGGTATATGGAAAGTGCCAGTGTCTCATTTTTTTTTCATCACTCTGGATTTTATCTTTAGTTTTCATTGGTGCATGATCCAAAATAGTTATTTGATGTGTCAAAGCTTTCAGTTTAGATGCACATGTTCCTGTGAAATATAATTTCCGTCTAGTCTGGTCCCAGCTGTTGTACCTTGAAGAATAACGTGTAAATTCTGTCAAGAGTTCCTGCTACTGAAGTCACATCTTCTATGCCAAATGTTTTCATAAATTTCTTCAGAAATGTAAAATCTGTTTGTATTTCCCCTTCTAGATCCCCCTGGTACGTCCTCCCTATGGCAAATCAGTTTCCAGGTCCCTAACTATATGTAATATTTCCTGCTGAAGGCTGATTTTCTGCCATAAATTTTCTTAAGATCCATAATAGCAGTTTTTGGTGGAATATAAATACATGCCACTGTATTCCTCCTCCCTTGCAAGTATATCTTTAATACCACAAATGTACCATCATTGTCTTATTCCCCTTCTTCAGTGCCTATTGTCACCCCTCTTGCAATTAGTGTAATGATTCTCTTCTTTTTCTTTGTCCCTGACATTCAGCTGAATATCCATCCTGAAATATTTTTTTCTCAAATTCACATGCTCATTTCTTTCCATATAAATCTCCTGCAGCATTGCTATTTGCACTCTGCATTTAGTAATATAATTCAATAGTTTTTTTTTTCCTTTTTGTCTATACCTGTAAGGCCATTTACCTTCCAAGATATGGATAGCATAGTTGTTATGATAAAAAGTTATTGTTCCCAGCTATTAATCATGGCAGTTTTTTTGGATATGTATTTCCAAGTTGTGTTACATGCACACTAATGTTTGATAGACTGATGTTTCATACAGTTGTTCTCCTCGTCTCCATTTGAACCGATCTCACATTTTTTCAAGACTTTGTTTTAAAGAAATCCCTGAAACAAAATTAAATACATTTTTATAACGCCCTCATCACCTATTTACTTAGAACAAACACACAAAATGAAGTTTAACCCTCCCGTTAGGAACATTTGCTCCACGTCTCTACCCAAAGGCATTATTTAACCTAAAATTATGGTTAACCAGTCTAAAATGCATGCTACAACCTGTGTTCCCACTTAACACTATTGCAGTCTGTGCTTTTCTTGTCTCTGTTCCTCCCAGATGTGAAAAACAGCTTGTGTGGTTTCCAAAAACAATACCTTTTAGCCCTAAGAAAAAGTGCTATGACTATCTTTAAATAAAATGACATTGTACACTGTTCTGGTAAATGCATTAAAGTATTAAGGCTGATGGGGAGTTTGCCAAATTTTATTTACTTCTCATAATTTCAAAATTTATTTTTCACTCAACTGTTGCCAGTGTACCTTTTATTTTTTGCATCTCCCTCAGCAAAGAATACTCAGAACTCGCAGGATTAATTGCTTGCAACTGCAGATAGTTCCTTTCCATGTAAAAGTAGTCTGGATTGAATCTTTGTAAATTTCACTCAGAACAGAATGTACAACTGCCTTCAACTACAGACTTATTGGCTCCAGCTGAATATTTACTAATGGAAAAAAGCAAGCTATTATCTTTGCAGATGGAAGAAACGTAGCATTTTCAGGGCTAATAGTTTTATCTTATTTCCGTGCTTACTGGCTTAGAAAAAACAATTGCTTATAGCTTAACGCAGGGGCATTAATCTAAACATTCACCCATGTAAAAATAAAAGAAAATATCTTAATTCTACGTATAATATAATGAGTGCATCTTTGGACCACACCCCAACCCAGCAGCCCAAGATTACAGCATATTAACATTAAACTTGCTTTTCTGCTGCTGTTATACTGTAAAGCCTATATTCCATACCAGTTAAGTATTTGTTTATTGTTTTATCTTTAACACAAGCAACAGTCACTGAAAAGATTCTCCCCATATTTAAAAATACCCGTGACTACACAATATACAAAACTGCTTTACTATATATAACATGCAGTTTATATCCTGCAAGGTTTTGTATAAATACTAAAAACAAAAATTGTTTTTCTTTCTTTCTTTTTTCTTACAGTTACTTTTTTCCCCGTTAACTGTCCATTTAAATATTAATGACAGAAAGTAGGATACATGCTTTACAGTCTTCCCTGGAAGTTTAATAAAATCCAAGCAAGTCAAGTCTTTTTTAGCCACTCTTTCTTGCAAAGCTGTATTTCACAAATGTGATTGATGCTTTATAGTCTCCCATTTTTCACTAATTTCAGTGTTTTGCGTCTTCTTCCTGTTCATCCCCATCTCCCATCACCAGACTGGTTCAAGTCCAAGGTACACCTGATTCTTCTAGTCAACTCCTGTGCTTTTTTTCTTTCTCTCAAGCATTTTCCTTTGGAACATTGAAAAAGGTTTTACTGGCAGTGTCTCTCTCTAAATTACTGTCAGAAGAATAAGAAGCAGAGTCCTCTTCTGTATGGTGGTGTGACGTCCTTCCTCTGAGCCAGTGATCAAGGAGTCTTGATCCTTACTACAGACACTGGTGAGGGATACACACACACACACACACACACACACACACACACACACACACACACACACACACACACACACACACACCTGGGAAAGGTTGGCACAGATTTGCTAGCTTTGCTACCTTTGCCCAGACTATACGGTAGTTATACTGCCACCAGCCAGCTACTATAAGGCTGTTACAAGAGTACCCAGTTATACTGAGTAAAATTAATACGAATACAAATGGTAGTGTTTGACCAATGCAGCAAGGCTTTCAGGAGCAGCCACAGTGTCCCCAAATAAATTATAAGTACTCTCAAAAGGTTAAATATTCTCTAAAATACCAGCCACAGTGAAAAGTTTAAATATATTTAATAATAAATAATGAAAAGAACATGAAAATACTGAATACCTATTTACAATAAGCCAGAGTTTTAATCACAGGAAATATTAAAAATTACACAGATGGATAAATGCACACAGGTATAGAAAAACAGTACTCAACTAAACTTGCTATATTTTCCTGACTGAAAAGAATCACTGTCCCCTAGCTCACTTACTAAAGCAAGGCAAGATGAAATGAGTGAGTGGCCTTTCTTCTTTGTCAGGTTTCAAAAACAGACTGCCCTGAGACTTCTGTCTCGTCTAGTATTAAAACATCATTTCAGTGCTAGATTGCAGAATGACATCACATATATTTGGTCATCTGACTCTGGTTCCCACACTACCTCCTGTGTTAAAACTGAAGCAGAATTTAGCACATATGTGTTACCATGCACACAGCTTTGCTAAGATGTGTTACAGCATCTAGAAACTATAAAACCACATCAAAATTTCCACCCTTCCATGGTAGCAATTAGTTCACTCCTAAGGACAACACAGTAGGATTTCTATTCTTGGTTTTCACACATATTTTATCTCAGGCTGCAGTCAAAACTGTAAGATACAATCTTTATGGCCTAAACTAGGTAATTAATTTCAGTCTAGTTTCAAAGTTAGCTGGACCGAGATTAACCTCTTCTCTTCCAGTATTCTCCATTACAGTATATTCATTTCAACAGTTAGAATACAGTCTGACATACAGGTGCATTTCTTTTCTGTCCAGCAGGACCCGGTGTTGGTACATTTTTAACACGTGCACCTGTACAAATCAGTTTGATATACAAATGACATGTAATTCTTTACAAAACGCCAGCTAGCTGTGCTGGAATATGTTATATATCCACTATCGTACTTCTCTTGGCATAGCTGGCAGTACCGCACATCATCACGTGGCTATTTCCTCCTTAGCCTGCTCTGCATTCAGAAATGTCTTTGATCCTCCAGGAAAAAAAAATATTCTGAAGACGGATAGCTTGAATCTTACACCTGTCTCTTGATATTCCCCATTTGCTGGGATAAATTTGCTTGTCTTCTGCCTGGTGTAGAGTTGAATAACCATTTTCAACAAGCAACATGCTGTCTCCAGTTTTTAACACTTTCCTGCTGCCACAGTTTTTTGAGGATCAACTCTTTCTGCTGGTATTGTGTCTTCACTAATATAGGTCTTGGCTGCTTTCTCATGGCTGGGTTTGAAGCATACACTGAATGTACCCTTTCATTGAACAAATACTGCTGTGGAATACCAGTCCGTCTGCTTATTTGTGCTTTCACAAAATTAATACATTCTGTCCTTCCAGTTTCTCTGCAGCAGCAGCAGAAAATTTTGCAGTTTTTATCAATTTGTCTGAATATCTAGTTAAAACTTTTGTTGTCCTATACCCGATTGTTTCATTTATTTTAGTTAATATACCCTTTCAGTGTTTCACTTATTTTACTCACCTCTGAGGACATTTGATTTATTTTTTCTCTAAATTACTGGAAGCCATCTCTGTTGCAAAGCTGAAGCTTGAGCTGCTTATTGACGAACAGCTGCAGTATTCATCTCAGCCTGTGTTTTTTCCTCTGTTGATTTCTTTTCAGGTTCCCTAAATTTCTTCTCTCCAGGCAGTGTACTTAATAGCCAGTAATTAAAGTTTACTTAAGCTGACAATATCACAGTCTATTTTTTCTCAGTTTCTTTTTTCACACTGGGAGAGCTGAAATTAAGTTGTTGATCAGTGTGCAGCTGTCATGGAAGTCTTCCATCAAAATTCTTAATTAACAACTGTACAAAAATTAATTTTAAAGCATAACCAAAGAAACATGAGACATAGCTGCCAGTGGCAGCGCTGGTTGCCTTGTAAATACCATTTGCTTTGCCGCTACTACAAGAATTGAAAAATCCAACCCATGACAGATAATTATGCATCGGGAAGTTCTACTGATTATTTTTTAAGATGCTGGCTAAAACAAATATTTCCATTTCTAGATATGAAATTGTTCATCTAGAGCACTCTACCATTCGGATTTGCATTTTAACTGTTTTGATAGTCTCATGTTTGGATATTCTAAACTCGTACTGCATCCTTGCCAGGCAATGGGAATATACTGAAACAGTGTCTATAAGACAATCAAAATGTCTTGTGCTCAACAATCCGCTGTTCCAACCTCTCATCATCCCACATATGTTCTCTCTTAGGTAAGCCAGTTATCGAAGCGTACCATCTAATCAACCAGAATTTGAGTAATAGCCTGACCCAGATCCTTATATGTTAATTATTCATCCAGTGCCATCTGATATTGGGGATGTGACACTAGGTGAAATCTAAAAACACTGAAAAGAATGATTAAATGTGAATGTAACAAGGTAGTGGCTCATCCCTTTTAAGCTGGAATATAAAAATAAATAAATAGAGTTCATCTAAATCGATGCATTTCTTTGAATTCCTGAGGATTTGCAACTGATCCTTGTGACATTGCTGGTTCTCCCATCTAAGCAATTAGCGAACACTGCCATTCTGTAGATTTGCCACTTGTGTCTAACCCTTTCCTTAGTAAACCATAAATTTCCAAATAGTTGAGGGGAAACAAAAGCTAACACAGTGGATTCAGTCCGCTAACCCTGTACACACAAGGTATGCATTACTTTTATTTCCCATTTTCTAATCTTGTAACATCAGCTAACTGTAAATTAGCAAATTAACAATAAGTAAGGAGTCCTTTCCTAGTAATTTAAGCACAAAGTACAGTCGCCTTTAGACATTGTCCAAGGGTTGTTCTTCATGCATTACAACTTTCCCACAAGTCAGCAGAATCGTAAATTGCATCTTCTTTATTTGTCCAGCATGTTTAGCCTAAATACAACAGATTACGGTCAAGCCCTTTCCTTTATGATACTGATCGCCTTCCAGTTCTTCCACTTTATGATCAATCTCTTCTCCAGCTGTGTCATCCTGCATCTTCTGAAGATTAGCTAAAGCAGTCTAGGCATCCCAGAAAGTTTTAGTAACTGACTTTCTTAAACCTTTTGCACTGGGTATACAAGTCTGGGCTGTAGTTTTAGTAGCTCACATGGTCTTATACCTGACATGAATTTGTTTATTTGTTGATACATGTGAGGAGAATAGTTCACATATATTCTATTATGTCAAATTTTTAAAACTTTACCCACCTTTCTGAGACTAATTGGGGCACTTTTTTGTTGGCATGACTGAAATTTTACTAGAAGTGGTCTGAGCATCGTCTTAGCCTCCACTGATGGAAGGTCAGCTCTTTGAGATTGTTCATTGTGCAACTTGGATGCCTTGAGCCCAGTTTAGTTAGATTTTATCAGTCAAATTTCTAAGAACTACCTAATTGTAACTTCTCTGTCACAGCAGTAAAGCACATGGTTTAATTTCCGAACGGTTTTAACACCAACTAATTTAGTTTTCCTTTCAGGTCTTCATGAGTAACCTCAAACATTGTGCATTTCCCTTCATTTTATACATAACACTGTGATTTTATCTGAGAGGCTATTCAGTGCTTCTTCAGTATCTTCCATCTTTTTATTTGTTGTGCTTATAGTCCTCAAATGCACTACTAATTTTGAAACCTTTGTGCATTTGATTTATCTCATCAGTAGAGGACCCCTCATTATCTCAATGGCTGGCCATTTCTTTTGAGACTGGGAAGGATGATGTGGCTAATGACTGACCAATGTTATTTCTCCTAAAATTCTCTCTTCTTCCTATTTTTTTTTCCTTAAGGCACCCCTAAACAAATTCCAGTCCTCCATTGTCTAAATTGTTTACATTTTAACTGATCCTTTAGCTGCTTTTTCTATCTCTCATATTGGGAGGCTGTCTTAAGGTGCTAACTATTCAGCCATCATGTTGGAAGTCCTGGAAAGTTTGGGTTTGGTGAATTTAAGTAAGAAAGAAGAGTGGCAAAAAGGAACGGGGGAAAAAGAACTAGAAAAAATGGAAGTGCTGGAAACTATTAAAATGTTGCTGGATCGAACAGATGAATTTAGGCTAGAATAACCAAAACAGTTTAAAAGACAAGGAAACAAATCATAGAACACTTTTTATTATAGGTTCATCTGTAAACTGCTGATCTTTAAGAATCTTAAGAAGCCTAGTCTTACATTCCCATGGTAGTTATTAGCCCTTATATTTTGAGTATGAATAACCCAAAGATGGGTCAGACTAGGATATGTTGGGGTATTATGTTTTGTTATCCATGAGTGACAGTGATGCTAAGTTTGGGATGAATTTATGGTTACCTATCCATTCATCCAAATTACACTTTAATAACATAATAGAAGTACTTTGCTTTATGTGGAGTAAAAGACTGACTTTTTTTTTTTTTAATCCATGTCTTGCCAAAGCACAGTTTTTCTGTCCAGACTGCATCTTGTGCCAGTGACACATTCCATTCTTCCATTTATTTTTTCCGTTCACATTATGGCTTCTTCCTCATCATCTCAACCACACACCGAATGGCGACATGAAAAGTCAGCAAGCAAAGGAGAGTTGTAGTGCTGAAATTGAATTTATCCCCGAGTCTTTGTGAGTACCTTCACGAGGTGGACCCTGTTTTTACAAAATCCCACCAAGGTGACACTGATATAGACTGTATTCATGTAGCATATATCATGGACAGAAGTAGGTTAAAAACTGAAAAAGATAGCTGGGTGCCCAAGACCTGGGATAAAAAGTGCCCAATCCTGGTAGGTGCACTGGTGCCAGGACTGGTGTAGAATCCTCAAAATATGGAAACATTCCTGCAATGGGACCAGGCCCAGGGGGGAGGGTGACCCCTCATTGTAGAAGGAAGTAGCAGTCCACAAAAATCACAAAAACTGATGGGCCAAAGAAAAGCCATAAAGACGATAAAGTGGACTATTGAGGATAAGAGAAATTATGTATTGTTACTATTATGTGAAAAGCCCAGAATTTCCAGGCACAAGATATACAAAATGATTGAGAGAAATTAGAGGAAAGAAAAATACTCCGCAGGAAAAACTGTCAGAAGCTTCAAATGAAAATTTGTGTTCATTAATAACAACAGATTTGTGAAAAACAGTATATAGATCAAGAAACCTTGACATGTTTGGAAAAAGAAGCATCTGAGGAAGTGCGAAAATATAAACAACAAAACCAAGAGATATTTGAAAAGTATAAAAAAGAAATGTGAATATGGGAAAGAAAGAAATTTGATATGGTGCAATATCTATGCAAAGGAGAAAGCCAAATTAATCAAAGAGAAATGCAGGCAAAGGCATCCAGATATGGAAAATTTCACAATTAAAAAATATCACAAAGATGGAACATAGAAAAGAATATTAGTAAAGCAGAAGTTAAAAAAAATGAAGTTGTGGAGTGCCTACGAAGTGAAGGATTTGCTGTAGAAGGCCTAGCACAGGTTACATCACAGTAGGATGGAGTGAGTCCCCAAAGTAATGAGAAACGGGAAGATCTGGAAACATCTGAAGAAGACATATGGACATGGGGAAAGAAAAAGAGATTTAATATGGTGTAACATTTATGCAAAGGCGAAAGCAAAACTAACCAATACAAAAAGAACAGCATCAAAGATATTTGAAGAGAAATACAGGCAAAGGAATCCAGACATGGACAACTTTACAATACAGAAAGTAAGAAGACAAAGAGGAAAAGTAGGAAAGGAGATTAGTAATGAAGAAGTTAAAGAAATAGAAACTTGAGGTCATAGAGTACCTGCAAAAGTGAAGGATTCAGTGTAGAAAATCTAATTCAGAAAAAAACACAATAGGATTGAATAATGGATAATCCAAATTAAGCTGAAATCAGTGGAACAGGAAGCAATTGGTCAGGTGCCATATGAAGATAATTTGGAGCCTTCCACAGGAAACCAGTTTAAACATTCACTTGACACTAGACAGCAAGGGAAGGAACAGGAAACTATGGAAACTCTGATGCAGTCAGTGTTGAGGAGTGATAGGCCAGTGAGTTCCCATCTGAGAGTAACGGATGTGCCACAGGAAGGTGCTATAGAATCTTCTATATAATGCCCGCAGGAATTGGCAAACAAGGTACGTGTCCATAGTTTGGAAGAAAATGAGCTAAGAAAAGAGTTGCTTGGTTTAGTAGATATAGACAGATATATCAAGATCAATGAAAGAAATAGACTAGAAAGTTGTTTAAAACCCAAAAAGTCAGAAGTTTGATATAGCAAATGAACACCGTAATTAGGACTGTTCATAGAAACCCATGTGATACAACAGACGTAAACAGGATATATTACTGTGCAGCTAAATTAATAACTGACAAAGTTCTACCACAAGAACACTGGGTAGTAAGGGAAAGGAAGGGGAGAAATTGAATACCACCATAGAAATATCGAATAGAGAAAGCTGTAAAGCAGTTAAGACAAGAAGTGTTACTGTTAGATTATAGAAGAGGGAATAGATCGACAAAAATACTAAGAAAAATAGATGTGATAAAAGCAATGCGCAGTATTAGAACAGACCAGGATCTATCATGCAGTATTGCAAATAAACTAAGAATTTCAGCACAGGCGGAAAGACTTTGAAGATACAAAAATAAATATAAAGGAAAAGTACAGAATAAGCAATTTATTGATGATCCAAAAAAGTTTTTTAGAGAATTGGGAAATAAGGTAAAAGGAATTGAAAGACTGCCAAAAAAGGTGAAATAGATACATTTTGTAGAAGTGTCTATGAAGATCCTGTGGAACATAACAAAGAAGTTAAATGGATAGAGAAGTTAAAGAATAAGAGGTTCAAAGATGCAGGTTATGAAATGGGATGAATTAACAGCCAGAGAGTTTGAAACAAAGTTAAGAAAAGCCTCTAATTGGAAAACCCCAGGCCCAGATGTAGTACCTAATTTTTGGCTGAAAGTATTAACATCGTTGCACAAAGATTTAGCCTCGAGTAAGAACTATTTATATGCACACCCTGAACTGACACCAACCTGGTTAACAGGAAAAACAATGCTCCTACTTAAGAGTGAACCTGCAAGCTACCCTAAAAATTATAGACCAATAACTTGCCTTCCGACAACGTATAAACTATACATGGGAATTAATGCTGACAGTTTATAGTCCTTTAGAAGAAAACTCAATTATGTCAGTAGAACAAATGGACAATAAAAGAAAGTCATATGGAACAAATGGTCATTTGTTGCAGAGTGGAGAACTGTAAAAAGGGGAAGAATGTAAGTATGGCATGGATTGACTACAAAAAAGCATTTGATATTATCCCACATTCATGGACAAAAAAGTGCTTAAAAATGTATAGGATGCACCCTACACTGATCGACTACATTACAGTGACCATGGCATAATTGCAAAGGGGGATATTCCAGGGTGACACTCTGTCACCATTGCTATTCTGCCTTGCCCTTAACCCATTAAGCTGTCTACTTAACAGCTTAGGCCATGGCTATAATTTGGCTCCTGGAAACAACAAAGTGTAAAGACTTCTCATTCTCTTTGTCGAGGATTTAAAACTGCAGAGTTCATCAGATGAGGAACTGAAAGCACAACTGCAAGTTGTCAAAACTTTCAGATGATGTAAGGATGTCATTTGGTCTTGATAAATGTGCAAAAGCAACATTTAAAGCAGGAAAACTGCAACATCAGGAAATCATCAGTTTGGGACAAGAATGTGATTTAAAAGAGGGAGTGTATATAAATACTTGGGAATTGATGAAGGATCAAAAATAAAACACGAACAAATGCAAATAAAACTTAGTAAAGAATATTTCAGAAGACTTAATTTAATCCTGAAAACAGCACTGATATCTAGGAACAAAATTCAAGCTATAAACCAGTTTGCTCTTCCTGTCCTAACTTAGTTTTGGAGTGATTGACTGGCCCCCAAAACATGTTGGAAACAAGAAGGATGCTTCATGCTCACCAAATGATTTATAAAAATCAGTGTATACCAAGATTATATATTCCCCGTTCTGATGGAGGGATGGGCCTCCTTGAAATTGATTATATGTATAGATCTACAATTCCACACATATCAGCTGAACTCACAAAACCCAAACATAGTGAAAGTTTTGAAACATGAGGTGAATAAATCTAAGAAGACTTTTCTGCTTAATTTAGCAGAAGCGTATCGGCGTCAAGCAGGAATGGAAATCAAACCAGAAGTGGATAAAAATCAGGCAGCAACTGAATGTGCCAAAAAACTAAAGAAAGAATATCAGGTGAAGGACCAGATGAGAAGGCAAGAAATGTGGAAAAAGCATAAATATAGTTGCAAGTATAGAAAACTTTTGGAAGAACCTCATGTTGATCAGGAACAAACACAGGAATGGTTAAGGAGAGGTGAATTCAAACCAAGAGATGAAAGGTTAATATTGGCAGCCAAAGATAGTGGACTACGTACACGTTGGTTTACAAAGTCCATTGAAGATGTAGGAGAAACAGACAAATGTAGGTTTTGTAAAACCAAATTGGAAACAGTTGCACACCTTATTGCAGGTTGCGACATACTAATGGCAGAAGGACTGTATATAAAAGGCATAATAATGTGGCAAGATTGTTGCACTGGGGATTGTGCAAACATTATGGTATTCAAGTGGCTGAAAAACACTGGAAAGATGAGCCGCAAAGCATCATAGAAAGTGAAGTTTATATGACATGGGACCACCCATTATCGACAGTTCAAAAAACAGATGCTAGAAAACCGGATATAGTGGTTCAAGAAAAGAAGAAGAAGAAAAAAGGAGTAGCATTGATCATTGAAATCGCCACACCCAGTGTCTACAGGGGTCTATCTTGGTTGAACTTAAAAACCTGAAAACGCAAAATATTGAAGTGGTTGTTAAGCAAATTCTTTCCCTGGGAAAGAATTTGCTAGGCCGCTTCGGTACTTTGCAGTTTTCGGCACTGTAGTGCGGTCTCGGATTTGGTATATTTAAGTAGGAGGGGTGTGGGGGGCAAAGCCCCCCACTTAATGTAATGTCAAAATTTATTTTTATTTATTTTTTGTTGGAACAGCAATCGCTGTTCTGACACTTTGACATTGTAAGCTTTCGCTTACAAAGGGTCGATTTAATCACCGTTCGCTTTTTTGAGCGTTTGGTGATTTAATATAGACCCTGACTGCAGTGTCTTGCGTACGCATTTCAGCCATTTCAATGCTCTGGCTAAACATTTGTGGTCTAATAGTGATCAACATCAATTTAAGTTTTTTGTACTAGAGATTGTAGCTGAGAGTGTAAGGGGAGATGACATTAAGAATAAGATAGAGGTCCATGAACAGAAATGGATTCTGTTCTTTAGGGCAGATCACCCCCAGGTGTTAATGATATGGTTTAATTAAAACCTTTTTTTAAAACAGAAGCCCTTGAAACATTAAAGTTTTTTATGTGTATTTTTTATATATGTATGTATACATTAAAATTTTATGGTTGAAATGTGGTTTTACATTATGTATATAGATGGCTGTTTTAAGAATGAGTTGTATGCTTTAATTTGTTTGTCTGTTGAAGTTGATTGGTTGTTTTGAATGTAAATGGATGGCTTTCTTTGATGGAGATGTCTGATGGAATACCGTTGGTTTTTCAGTCAATACAAAAATCAACCTTGAAGCCCCAAAACAACTACTAGGAGTTATAATTGACAATAGGCTGAGATATAACTTGTATATGTCACAGAGAATTTAAAAAGAATTTGCAAAAAAAATAGGACGCCTATACCGAAATAAAAATCTAACAGACAGTTCTAGAGAAGCTGTTGCAAGGACATACTTACTTTCAACTCTTCTTTATACCTCACCAAGTTTTACAAACCTAAAAAAGTCTGACTATAGAGAAAATAGAATCTTGATATAACAAAATAGCGAAATTTGCTATAACACCTCCAAACAAAACACACCACTGCCTTAATCTAAGAAAACTCTCCTGGCTATAATTACCTCAACTCCTTGCTTACAGCCAGTTTACCATGGCCTACAAACTACTGTATCAGCTTGGGAAAACTCTTGCTCTCTTGGATATATTCCATCCAATGTTCACTTTGTTCTGTGAATAAAGCATTATTACAAGTAATAAAAAAATGTCAAATACTGCTGGTGGCTCTCTGTACTCCTCCCGCGTCGCTAAAGCCTGGAATTTGCTACCTTACACCCTTAGAACGCGGTAGTGGTGCTGCGGTAGCGTTGTCGCCTCACAGCAAGACGTTGTCGCATTTGATTCTCAGCTAGAGTGTCTTCTGTGTGGAGGCATGCGTGAATGGGCATGCCTTCGTTGAAGGTTGTGCGTCAGGGCTGGTAACTCGGCATGTAAAAATCCACTACCAAACATTAGCGGACCGGAGTTCCGCTGTGGCGACCCCTAACTGGAATAAGCCGAAAGACACAACAACACCCTTAGAACCACCATCAACCCTACACATTTCAAAAAACTATTTAAAAAATTATTTTACTGATGCATTGCTCTGTTCATGTAACACTCCAGGCTGACCATAATTATTAACTTCACTCCCTCCCATTCTTTATGCTTCATCTACAGAAGTATCAACTGCTAAAGTTTTCCTTGGAATAATTTCTGTGGAATGCATGTCATATTTGCCATCTGTAAATACACTCTGAATTCTATGCTTCTTTCTATCTACCGGTAAACACTCATTTTAGTGAAAACCATTGTAATATTTCACTCTGCTAACTGAAGCTGTCCCAACTTTGATTATCACTGTGCTATTCTTGCACCAAAATGTTTACATAATCATTTTGACATCACTACTAACTATTGTATTATATCCTCATATCTTGAGATGTAAACTGTCTTGAGTTATACAGTTCTTTATTATCCTGTCAATGAACTTTTTAATGCATGTATGTGGAGCTTTTTGTTATGTGATATGTAAGCTATTTCATCAACAAACTTTTTTTTTTTTTATGTATATCTTACTATGTGGAGCTTTTCTTCCTGGGCCTCCTCTGAAAATGGGTACTGCCCAGTCGGACTTTCCTGGTAATCAGATGTAAAATAAATACATTTTGCATCATATTTTATAAATGCTTCCAAAGTAGAAATAACGTGTACTGTACATAAAACAAAAAAAATGATGTAGTTAAAATGTTGTATTAGATGTAGTTATAGTGCTTTTACTATTTTTTTTTCTTGAATCATATGAAGAAATTTGTCTTTTTACCCAAGGCAGGTGAGCTCAGGTTGACCAGTGGTTCATTTTAATATAAAAATGAATGGTCAAGAAGATGTAGATCATAGAGCAGAGATGCAAAGGCCCTCACTGTTTGTTGCAGATGGTGTGCCAGCTGACTGGAGTTCCATATTCTCTTCTATAAGGGCACAGCTTCCATCACTTAACTCTGACACATCTATGGTAAGAAAAAAGAGATTATTTGAAGATATATTTGTAGAGGTGCAAGGATTTCAATACTGATTTGCAATTTCACTACATATTGTGGCTATATGTTATCTCTGTACTCCTAACATCATTTCAAATTATGGAGAGCACTATACACTGAGACTTTTCTGTATAGTATTGCCTCTAGTCCTTACATAGAAAGGTCAGTTAAACTTCTTAGTGTTTTTTTTTTTTTTTGGAAATGACATAACCTAATGCATGAATATGTAAATATATAAATAAATTGATTCAAGTACTAATCTCCTTTTTCTTTGTGGGTTGACACTTGCATTTCAGATTTGTTATACTTTGCGATGTCCACTTTTGTGTAATAAAGGTTGGACTTTTCAGCTGATTGGGAGTTTTGAGTAAATAAACAAAGACTCAAGTCTGTTTTCACAGTCACTTTTTCTCCAGTCATTTTCTAGTGGCTGAATAAGCTCTTGCCATGGTATGACTAGGATCTGTGGCTAATCTGTAGAATCCGCAGATCTGATGTCAGTTTTCATTCTGTTCTCAGCTGGGGTTAGTATCCTATTCCGCGGATCATACTTTGCTGTTGCTAAAACTCTTGGCAACCAAAAACTGTTGAGCTTCTCCCTTACCCACAATACACCAACCCCAATTACCTCGGATTTCATTTGCCTGTTCAATCTAAAAAGTGGCCTTCCATCTTTCTTGAGTGTTTGTCCAGATAAGTTTCACATTTTTTTCAATTTCTTACTTCAAAAACTTGTATATTACTCTTCCATACCTCCGTCTATAAATTTCTTAAATTTTCTTCTATCACTAGTATCTGAGCAGTACAGAAAGTTATTCTATAGTTAGTATCCTTCTTTCTTCTATGACACTGTTGTAGCACCTTTTTTACCATTGTTGGTATTTCCATCTCCTTTTCTTTTCTTTTTCTATTAAAAAAAATCCTTTCTTCTGTCTTATTGTATTGCTAGCAATGGCAGATAAACCTTCAGGTTTTAAGAAGTGTGTGAAGTCTTTCTGTGTTGGAGGGAAGCCTTCTAGCTTGTCAGTGGGAGTGATAAGCACTTTGCAGCCTATCTGCCACAAAAGGAGTGGTTTCTGGCCCAGAAATTGGCCCAGAAATTATAGTTTATTGGCCATTTGGACAGTTTTTCCATATCTTTCAACTTTCTGGTTTAAAAGCCCGCGTTTGCACTTGTTTCCCGCCTTTCCTGTAACTAGTCTAGTCCAGATACAGATTTGTTGTATCCAGGACTGTTTGTAAGCTTCTGAGCAGTGCAAAAGTCTGCTCTTCAATTTTTCCCTTAGATCTCTGCTAGTTCTCTCCTCTCCTCTCCTGCACTTTTATTAGCTTATTCGTGTAGCACTTTGCCAGACTTCTTGTAGCAGTTATTGTAGCACACAAAAGTGTTCCAGCACTAAACTTTCTGCAAGGAAACTGCTCCAGTATTATTAATGCTCACCCCTCCAAGCATGTCTAAAGGTCAGTTCCCTGTGCTTTCTCCTATTAACCTGGTGAAATGGGCATCCTGAGGCAATGTAGCAACTGCCTCATGTACACAGACAACCCTCTCCTCTTACCTCCCAACACTCAGACTTGCGAGAGATGCACTTGTATATCCAAACTGGAAGCCATGCACTCTCCATCCAAGACTGGAAGAGCTGATCAAGAGGAGAAGATTAACACTTGCACTAGTTGAATAAGGAGAAAGTAACAGTCAGCTGCCTGCCAGGTGCCAGGATCCGCCACACAACACACACACTCAGGTCTGTCAACAACAGGTACAAATATGACTCTGTCATTGTACATGTGGGTGTGAATGGCCTGAGACGTACCTCCCTGGACTACATGAAAAGAGACATGGAGGAGCTCTAGAATTATGTAGCCCATGTGGGTATGACCCTATCCCTGAGCAGCATCCTACCAGAATAATATCACAGTACAAGCAGAAAATGATTGATTTCAACAATTGGCTAAGCTTCTAGTGTCATTCTAAGGGGATCCAGTATCTGTCTGCCTGGGATGGACATGAGTGACAGACCGCGATGCTTTGCCCAAGATGGCCTGCATCTGTCACCCCTGTGCTTCCGGATACTGGCCAAGGCTCTTGCCACCCCTCTACTGCCTTTTTTAGGCGGTGTTCCAAAGACAAAATTACCACTGTAACAGCTACAAACAAATGCAATCTGAGGGTCAAGCTGCTCCACGCTAGAAGTCTAAATCTCAAAATGCACTCGCTCGAAGCACTCCTTAAAATGGAGAACATTGACATTTGTGCTGTAACAGAGACCTGGTTCAAGGCAGCAGAAAGCACCCCTTCATTACTAGGCTATAACTCATTGCACACCTTTCGTCCCCAGAACTCTGACAGAAGCTTCAAAGGCAGTGGTGTTTCCATATTCATAAAGGATGCGCACACTTCCAGACTGGTAGCCCAACATAACGCATCAGAGATGCTTCAGGTGCAGCTAACATTGGGTAAGACAGCGATTCAGGTCGTAGCCTGCTGTAGGTCCCCAACCATGTCCCAAGACTCACACTCCACATTCCTAAGCACCCTGGATAATATTCGGGTCTAACCTAACACGCTCATACTGGGCAACTTCAAGTACTCCTCCATTAACTGGAAAAACTACTACTGTACCAACTTGACCAACGTTTCCTGGAATTTATCCAATGCCCTGGACAAGATTGTTCTTACCCCCAGTAGAAGTAGCAACATCCTTGACCTGGTCATTACTAACAGGGCCGACCGTTGCTCTACACCTATAGTCAACTCCTCCCTGGTTAGATCCGACCACAAACTAATCACCTTGGAAATCCACCCCCCCCCCCTGCAAAGGTAACCACCATGAAAAACTTCTCCAAAGCTAACTTTGGACTCCTAAAAACAGAGGTGGCTAACTTTATGGCACCCTTGCAAATGGAGAATAGTTTCATGACAGTCGAATCATACACCAATGCACTCTATGAACACGTACACAAATACATGGATCTCGCTATACCCAATATAACCAAGACGTGCTCCTCCAAAAAAAGGAAGCCAATCTGGTGGTCCCCTGCCATAAACCAACTCTACAACAGAGGAGGAAACTGATGCGGCATAAGGTGAAGTCCCAAGACTGGCAAAACTCCTTTATTAGCCTCAACAAAAAGTTGAGATCCCTCATCAAATCCTCTAAAGCTTGCTATGAAAACAGAATTGCAGCAGATAGCAAAGGCAACCATAAAGCCTTCTATAGTTATGTAAAGAATCTCCATGGTAATACCCAGATTTGCTCTGAGCTACTGCACAATGGTACCTCCTATACTGAGCCAACAAATATTGCCAGTATACTGGCCGACAGATTCAATGCTAACTTTACCCCCCCCCCCCCCAAAGGACCAATCAAAATATCAGTATATTGCCAGGCACCCAGTATTACTGCTGCACAGGTTAAAACAGCACTGTCCAAGGCCAAGAATACAGCTTATATGAGACCTGACAATATCCCTGGGTATGTTCTACATGAACTACAGAGTGAACTGGGACCTCATCTTGTGTGCCCTGTTTGATCACAGCCTCACCTCAGGCTTTGTCCCAACCCAATGGTGCCCTGCTACAGTCATCCCTCTCCACAAAGGAGGAGTGACTACAGACCCTGGGAACTATCGCCACATTAGCCTGACGAGTCTGATATGCAAAGCTATGAAACGCATCATCATGGACCTAATAAACAAGGATATAGGGGAATCTCCAAACTCTGGATCCCACACAGTTTGGTTTTGTGAAGGGTAGATCATGCCTCCTCAACTTGGTCAACTTTTGAGTCAGTCACCAGAGCTGTGGATGAAGGCAAGGTGGTTTATACAGCCTACCTTGATCTGTCCAAGGCCTTTGATACCATTCACCAGTCAGGAATTATAGAAAAACTCACTAAGTTAGGCATCAACCCCTATAGATTTAGGTGGGTTGCAAACTAGCTCATAGATAGAACCCACAGTGGGAATGTAACTGACTCCAAGTCAGACTGCCGACTAGTCACGAGTCCCACAGGGTTCGGTCCTGGGTTCTCTCCTGTTTGGTATCTACTTCTCTGAAGTCCAGGCCAACACGAAGGGACTCTGGCTGACAAAGTTCGCAGATGATTGCAAGTTGGGAGCTGCTATTAACTCCTCAAGTGATGCTAACATCCTACAGAAAAACCTCACTAAGACCAGTGACTAGCGTCAGAACCATGGCTTTAAGCTCAGTGCCAAAATTTCCCATGAATTACCACATTGATAGTAGTCCACTGAACACAGAGGGCATTATAAGAGATCTGGGAACACATGTTGACAGCAACCCCTTTTTTGACCACCACATTGCCATTGTGGTCAGAAAGTCTTTCTGTGTGGCATATATCATTACTAAGGGTTTTGCATCCAGGAAGAAAGAGGTCATTGTCTCCCTCTACTCTTCCCTCATTAGGACAGTCATAGAGTACAATGCCTCATTTGGCATGTACCTCACTAGACACCTCCAGCAACTGGAGAGGCTGCAAAAGTACCTCACAAAGAGAATCCTAGGCTTTAAACACTTGGAGTTTAGACTCAAAAAACTCCCATCTGTTCTCTGTCTCATATCGCCTACTTAAAGGCGATCTCTGCTTGACTTATAAAGCCATGTCTGACCCAGCTCTGTTAGAAATGTTACATCTAAAGAAATCCCAGCCCCTTTGCACCACACGCTCGAGACCTCAACCTCATTACCACAATCAACAGAACGTGCTGTAGGGACAGGTTCATAACCCAGAGACTGCCCATGTTATGGAATAGACTTCCCATACATGTCAAACAGAGCACCTCACTGGCTGCCTTCAAGAGCACCTCACTGGCTGCCTTCAAGAGAAATCTTGAGTGGATGGGAAATAGAAAATTCACCCTGGGGATCACTCCAGTGGCTCTACTCGACAGAGGCACTGGGAACTAAGGTCGGGTGGCACGATGCCAGGGTAATCCTATGGGCTAGGCTTGTAAAGGTTCCAGTACACACCTATGAACCTATGAAGTGATACAGGCCCATTTCAGTGCTAAACCATGATTATAAAGTTTTTGTCTATAGTGGCTGCAAGAATGGCAAAAGTGAAACCAAAAACGATAGATATGGATCAGTATGGTTTTGTGGAGGGGAGGCAAACATTTGACAATACTAACAGAAGACCGTTGATCCAGAGGGAAGCAGAATATAAGAAAGTACCATTTTTATTGGTGGGTCTTAATGCAGAGAAAGCATTTAACAGAGTAGACTGGGACTTCACAAGCAGGGCAATGGAAGCATGTGCTTTCCCCGATACAATTATAAGGTTGATTAGAAGAATATATGAGGGATTGGAGGCACAAATTAAAGTGGGTGGGGTCCTCTCATATAACTTCTGCTTGAGTAGAGGAATCAGGCAGGGTTGTCCACTTCCCCTTTGTTGTTTGCATTATATTTAGAACCATTGGGAAAAAAAAAGAACCCAGAAATTCAAGGCTATAATTGGTATGGTAGTCAGGAAAAGCTGGCTCCATTTGCAGATATTATTTTATACATGACAAAACCAGAAAGGGATGTTACAGTATTGTGGAACATTTTAACACGGTTTCAGATCTTTTTGGGATACAAAATTAATGAAGCTAAAACAAAGGCAATAGCGGTAAATTATGTACCCACACACAAATTGGTCCAACAATATCCATATTTATGGGGACATGATAAAATGAAGTGTTTAGCAGTATGGATTAGAAATGACTGTGTGGTGGCAGCTAAGGATGTGTTGGAAGAGACTAAACAGAAGAGGATACAAAAACTGAGAAACTGGAAGTTTTATTATATGCATATGGATACTACGATACAAGCCATTAAAATGTTTTAGTCCCTTTAGTCTTGTACACGGGTCAGGCATACTTTTATCAACAAGAGGAGACGTTGGGATAGCAATTAAAGAGTTGAATGATTTTATCTGGGAAGGGAAGACAGCAAGGGTCAAGTGGGATAAGCTATTTCTACAAATATAACAAGATGGACTAGGATTACTTGATTTGAGGGGGTATTTTAGAGCAATACTGTTAAACCTCTTGTACATAGCACAAGGAAAAAACTCTTAATTCAAAGTGGAAAGGAATGAATCTGACACAGGGAGGAAGCTTAAGAAATAAGGAGAGATTGGGATTTTAGATGCAGACTCTTAAGGAGAACAACCAAAATCATACAGACTATTATATTCATAAAATACATGGAGTATTCCAAGAACCAAACCAGCATGAGAATGGAGATGAGATTTTGCTGATAGGGTTGACTGTGGTCAGGGATACAGATAATAGGCAAGTGGTCTTTGGAATTTATTGGAGAGAACTGACAAAAAGGAACCAAGGTATTGGGAGCAAATAACTAGAAAGGGAAAGGTAATAGAATGGGAAGAGGCCAAGAATTTATTTGGACTGCAGGTTAGAGATTGCCTTCCCTATCAAGGATTGATAGGAAAAGAGAAAGAAGGAGGGGGCTCCTAAATGAAAGACCAGCACTGGTAGAGTTTTTAATAGAATTTAGAACAGAAGCTGCCGTTAAAAAAAGGAATAATTAGTAAAGCATATAAAATATTGCATAACAATTATAAGAATCAATCGGAGGAGCTTAGAAAGGATTGGGAAGAGAGATTGGATAAGCAATTCACAAAGAAACAATGGGGGTATGTATGTATATCTCCCAAATATTCAGTAAAGTCTAGAAGATTTAAGATCTTTGCCTGGAAGTACTTTCATAGGCATTTTTGTACTCCAAGTAGACTTCAAAGAATTTTTCCTCAGGTGGATAGCACATGTTGGAGGTGTGACGGGCAAGAAAGAGGTAGCTGGGAATATATTTTTTGGAAGTGTGACAAGCTGGCAGACATTTGGGATTCCCTGCAGATTGCTCTGTTGGCGATGCTGGGTGAGCAGATTGGACTGACTGGGGAGATGATATTTTTTTGAGTTATGTTACAGAATCGGAATTGCCTAGACATAGCAAAGCCTTGCTGAATCTAATTATGGTGGTTGCTAAAAAAGCAATTACTAGAAAACTGAAATCTAAGTCTAGGCCAACTTTACTAGTAGTGAATATAGTAACGGAGGTAAAACAACTGGGCTTGGGATCTTTAGAAAAGGGAAGAAGCAAACTTCATAGGAAAAAATGGGAATTGTGGGAACAATATATGCAGAACAGGAATGAGGTTTAAGAGACAGGATTTGAATGAGCTATATAATGCTCAGCTGACTGACTGGATTGCTTATAACTGATTTGTAATGATCACAATTACAGTTGTTTCAGTGGTGTCTGATGTAAACTGTTTGCAACAAAAGTGATATTTTGTATGTTTTTCATTTATATAAATGTAATAATACCTTTCATATGTGTAAGTTTAATAAAGATGTTTGACAGAAAATAAAAGAAATATTTGAAATGTGGACATAAGTTGCCACTTTCCGATGCCCACACACCATGTCTGTTGTTTAGGTTCTCTCCATTTACAAGAGGATTGTTCAATATGTCATGGCTTTAACTCTCGTGCATTAATAGAATGAAAAAAAAAATTAAGGTCTTCTTTTGGAGAAACTATATTGGACGATTCTTCCTCCTCTAAAACAAAAAGTGCAAAAGTTTAAAAAAAAAAAAATCCTCTTCTCCAAAGCCGCCATCCTGCTCTTCAGCTTCGGAATCTTCAAGAAAGAGGTCTCATAATGACCCAGTCTTAACCCCGGATCCTAAAAAGGTTAAAACTCAAGATCCTGTCAAGGAAACATTATTGGATCTGACACCTCCCAAGTCAGATCTGATGGAGTCAAATCCCTCAGATCAGACTTTGTCTGATCCAATGCAGTCTGCCAAATTACTACCCAGAACAAGGTACTCTGTCTCTGGATCCAGTTCCTGACAGGGTACCTTCTCTGTTCCTGGAAAGACCCAGGTCACCATCCATTTACTCTGCTCGCTCTTCCAGGAGCCTTGCAGAAGATGTGGAGAGGCTGGTGAAGAAGATTCTCTTGGCGCATAGCCAGATTGGAGTTCCTTCAGCTCCTACCTCTCCGAGTCAGGAGATTAACAAATTTTTCACTCCCCCCATTACATATTCCTCCTCTGACTCCTGCAGCTTCAGAGTTTTTGGATCTGAGTTGTCCAGATCCATCTGGCTCTGATCCGAGGATAACTGTATCCTAGGATCTGAGATCTTCTCTGAGGGCTCCAGTCACATGGAATCTGGAGAGCTCCCAGATCTGTAGTTTACCTGTTGGATCCAAGGAGGTGCATTCAACTCTGAAGCTTTCGGAGCAGTTGATGCACCTTGGAGCCTCAGCACTGGATAGCTCGTTTCCTGCTTCCACCTCTGAGGTTTTGCTCTCAGAGCAGGGGAGGCCTATGATTCAGAAGTTTGGCTTCTCAGATTTGACATTCTCTCCCTCTGAGCCGCTCTGCCTTCAAGACTGTATTTTCTGCTTTGACAGTGCTGACAGATCCTTCCCCTTTGGATCCTAGGTCCTCTCCCATGATGTCTCCGCACTCGGAGCTTCACAGTCTCCTTCCACAGGTACAGTCAGTACCAGAACCTCAGGCTCCTGCCCAGGGAATGGTAATCTGTTCTTCTGATACCTCCCCAGAGTGCCCCACTGAGGAGGTCCCTCCATCACTGAAGACACAGATTTTGCTGAAGGCGAAGGGTCTCCATTATTGCCTCATGAATGTCTCCTTTGGAGATATCCTGGAAATCTTTGAGCAGAGAAGTGGTTGGACATTCAGCAACCCTATGTCTGAGGAATCTGTTCTCCTGCAGGGTTTTGGTACTAGACCCTCTACTTCCTGGGTGACTCTGTCCATAAGTGAGCTCATTGACTTGATCTCATGGTGGACATGGAAGGGCCCTAACATAAAAGTCCATTCCTCACAGACCAGATAAGATAATGGCACCACTGGTGGATAGACAGTTTTGAGGGAAGAGAGTTCCTGTTGATGCCATGGGCATTGTGGTGGCCACCAAGAAAGAACTAGCTAAGGAAAGTTTCACCGTCCATCCCCCCCAACATGGAGCGATGGACAGATTAGGGAAGCATGTCTGTGCTTCAGCAACCTTCGCCTTGTGGTCTCTGAACTATTTGGCACACTTTACTAGTCTACAGAGGGATTTGATTAAGGAGTTATCAAGTACCCTCTTGGGTGCTGTTTCTAATGAAGTTCAAGCATCTGTTACTTCTCAGCTGACAGTCCTACAGTCGATATCCAATTCATCCATGAGGTTGAGCTCACATGTAGCGGAAGGAACCTCAAGGGCAATGGGTTCAGGCGTTTCCATAAGGAGACATGCCTGGATGTGCTTTGTGGAGGCTTTCAAGTCTTCTTTCTTCAATGCTCCTTTTGACAGAACGTCTTTATTCATCCCCAGGTTAAAAGACACTCTGTCCAGGTGTGAAAAGGATGAAAGACCGTCTTCCATGGGCGTGCATTTTTTGACTCCTCAAAGAATCATTTCCAGGAATCAACGAGGTGGTCGAAAAATATGGTTCAAGAAGTCTCTGGGTCCTTTTCAAGATGCACGTGGAGGAGGTTCCGCCCAGAGGCAGAGGAAGGTAACTCTAATGGCTGAAGATGCCCCCATGGCACAGGAGGCCTGCAGAACCAGGGTTCCAGAGAATTGCTCTTTGACCAACCCTACCAGGTGTCTTGAAAGGAGGCCTGATTGTTCACCTCTGGAGACAGTCAGGGGACTCTTATCCCTGCACCAGAGAGCCTGGCTAGATATAATAAAGATACTGGGGTGCAGGGAATTATTTCTAGAAGCTGTATTATACCCTTTTCCCTTTCTCCCCAATTCCAAGACATTCCCCAATGTTCCATCCAGTCAGAGGGAACAAGTAGCAATTCAAATACAAAAGCTGCTAGAAAAGGAGTCATCCAAGAGATCTTGCCAGACCAGAAAGAATCTGGAACTTACGGAAGGTTCTTTTTGGTGCCAAAGAAAAACGGGGGACTGGAGACCAATCCTAGATCTCTGTGAACTAAACAAGACAGTTCAAAGAACCAAGTTTGAATGGTTATTGTTGAAGTCCATTCTCCCCCTTTTTGCGCAAGGTTGACTGGATGTGCTCTGTAGATCTTCAGGACATGTACTATTGCATAAAGAGAAGATGGTCCAGGAGGTACTTCTTCCAGCTGGGAGCCTGTTATCAATTCAGAGTACTGCCCTTTGGACTTGCCACAGCCTCCAGGCTGTTTACCAAGTGCATGACAGTAGCAGCTCACCTGAGACTGCAAGGATTGAGTGTTTCTATATGTAGATGACTGGCTCAGTACTGCTCCGACCAGGCATCAACTTTCTGTGCAAGAGACCAGGTTCTCCAGACTTACTGTCATCTGAGGATAACCATAAACTATGACAAATCTCATCTGCAACCAGCTCGGACTTTAGAGGTTATAGGAGCAGTTCTTAATACAAATGCAACCATTGCTTCCTTTCCATTACTCTCAGTAATGAAAGGCAAACATTGCTTCCCTTCCATTACTGAGAGTTCAGACAATAAGACTTCACTGCAGCACCTCATTTTCAGCCTGACTGCTTCTTCAGGCTCTGGGCTCGATGGCAGCAGCAATAACATTAGCACCACTTGCCAGGTTTTATATGAGAATTCTTCAGTGGAGGTTAACCGCTCAATGGTTGATTCTTTATCAACCTATGTCATACAAGATAATAATCCCTTGTGTCTGCAAGAAAGATCTAAAATGGTGGATTCATTCAGTCCAGGTTCTACAAGGTCGTCTGTTCATTTCCCCTCAACCCAAGGCCATAGTGACCATGGACGCTTCCCAGCTAGGGTGGGGGAGCATTATATGAGAAAGACAGTCCAAAGCACCTGTTCCCCCAATTAAACCAATTTGCATATAGATGTCCTAGAGATGAGAGCAGTGCTGTTAGCATTGCAGGCATTTCAGAATGCTCTCCCTTTCGGGACAATTGCAGTGCAGTCAGACGATATGTCAGTCGTCTGGTACGTCATCAGAAAACTGGGAGGAACCAAATCCTACCCATTGTGCTGAGAAGTTCTGCGTGTGGCAGTGGGTGATCTCTTCCGAATGCTTTCTTTTACCAATGCACATACCTGGGAAATCCAATGTGATAGCAGATAAGTTGAACAGGTGCCGTCTTCTACCTCACGAATGGTCCCACAACAAAAAGATTGCAAATACAATCTTCTGACAGTGGAGCCAGATTTGTTGTGATCTATTCACGTACCCCTGAACAACAAATGCAGCAGCTACTTTGCCCTAATCCCCTCACAGGGAGAATCCCCAAGGGACACTGTACTTTGGTTCCCCCCCGGTCTCGCTTATGCATATCCTCCCACTCCATTGATTCACATATGTATTCAGAAAGCTGCAAGGTTGAAGAGTAGAGTCATCCTCATTGCAATTAATTGTCCTTGGCAAATTTAATTTCCCTTCATTTGCATCACCTGATTCAACCACCTTGGTTTCTGGATCCAATTCCTGACCTCTTGTTTCACCTGACAGCTGTGGTACCTCCAGACATACTGAATCTCAGGCTGACTGCCTGGTTCCCCCATTTCTATTAATAAAAGCCATACAACCTGTGCTGTTATCTCCGGTCTATCATGTTCTTCTGTCCTCACATAAACTTTCCACCAGAAAACTGTACTCCAGCAAATGGAAGAGATTTGTTTTATTGGGGCTTAAAACATAATATCGAACCTTTCTCGGCTCCATTTCATAATATCTTGGAATTTCTGGCCCATCTTTTTGAAGAGGGAGTTAGTTCTTTTACTGTTAAAGTATAATTAGCAGTGATTTCCAATTTTGTTGTTGGAATAGATGGTTCCTCTGTAGTGTCCCTTAAGTTGAGCAAAGCTTTTTTAAAAGGCACTCTACTCTTAAGGCCATCTTTTAAAGATCCTTACTCCCCCTTGGAACCTAAACCTTGTGCTGCAGTCTCCTACCCAGTCCCCTTTTGAACTGCCAGCTACATACGAACTCAGATATCTTTCATGGAAGACCATTTTCTTAGTAGCCATCACCTCGGCCAGAAAACTTTCTGAGATCCAAGCATTGCGCTTGAAACCTCCATAATTGATTTTTCATAGAGACTGAGTTACCTTGCCTACCAACCTGTCTTTCTTCCAAAGGTAGTGTCAAAATCCAATATAAATCAGTCAATTAATTTGCCAGTATTCTTTTCCAAATTTTTTAACAAAGGAGAATGTATATTATATTTATTGGAAGTTCATAGGCAGTTGCATTTTTACTTGCATAGGACAAAAAACATCAGAAACTCATCAGTTATTTGTTTCATATGTGCAGACATTGAGTAAACCAGTTGCAAAGTTGCTCTATCTAGATGGATAACAAATTGCATTTCCTTTGTATATAACAAATTGGGCATTGCTCTGATGAAACCTGTTCGAGCCTACTACACCTGATCCATGGCAACGTCCTTAGTTTTTCAGTCCGCAGTGTCCATGGATGAAATTTGTGCAGCAGCTGCTTGGGCTACTCCCCATACCTTTATTACTCTATCTGGTGTCTGGAAGAAGGGCATCTTTTGGTTCTGTGGTGCTCAGGAATCTCCTACCTTGAATCCGCCCTGGAAATTGGGTAGCTGGAGACTCTGTCCCATCAGTTGAGGACAGGAAGAAAGTTTACAACATCAGATAACGAAGGTATGTACTCACCAATGTTACATTTGTGTTGTCCATTTTCATTCTTCAACTCTCCTCCCACCAACCACCATCCTTAAGACTTCTGGAAGAATGAATGCTTAGTGGACCTGTATGACCTTATTTTTATATAAGCTCCAGATGTAGCTTCTCCATAATAGTTTGTCTTTTGCTTTCTTCTAAGGCAGCAAAAAATATCTGAGATAATTTGGGTTGATACATTATGGATAAAGGAGAAGCTTGAGAGTTTTTGGTTGCCACGAGCTTTAGCAATGGCTGAGTCATATCTGAGGGATGTGATCCTAACCCCATCAGTTGAGGAATTTCTGCAACCTTCACCCATTTCCCCAGTTCTGTCATCTTTGGAGGACATGTTTGTCACCGCCTAAAAGTCAGCCTGCTACCTCTAAAAAGGTAGATAATTTTGACTGAAATGTTTTATATATATATATATATATATATATATATATATATATATTTTTTTTATTATTATTTTTTTTTTTCCAAACCTGATCCAGCAGTCATAGCTTTAGTTAATCCCACTGCTGAACATTTGATCAATTTCAGTTGTACTTTTTTTTGTTGACAAGGATGGGAAAATTATTGGTTATTACAGTAAAAAGTGTATGTTTCTGCAACTTTGATTTTCAGAATTTTGAATTGTCATGCTCACATGTTAAAGTCTATTCTGACTAATTGTGAAAGTATGAGGAATGTTTGCCTACAGTTTCTTATTGTGAGAAAAAAATCTGGTTTAAATAATTTAGTTTCTTTCATTGTACAAGTCAAAACTCGTTTACAGTGTGTATGACTCTGCTGATGCTTCTTTCAGGGCTATGGCCACTGGTATTGTTTTGAGGAGGTTTGCCTGGCAGCATTCCCAGAACCTCCCAGATGTGAAAAATGAGATTATAAATTCTCCTTTGGATAGAGATTTAGTGTATTGGTTCATCTGCAGCAAAGGTTATCAAAACATGTCATTAAAAGGGGTAGGTGAGATGATACAGGCAATCTTTAAGATTTTTCATCCCTGGCCTTTTAATTTTCTAAGGGATTCTCTAACCCCATCTAATTTTGGCAAACAAAAAAACAGTATTAAGAAAATGCTATTTATGGGAACTCCTCACCCCCCCAAGCAGTGCCTTTTCTCTTTCAGAAAGTCTGAATCTCTATTTTCCCTTTGGCAGCAGATAGTTTCAGATAAATGGGTTCTAAAGGTCATTCATCAAGGTTACAGATGGCAGTAGGAAGAAATCCCTCCTTTTTTAGGAGGCAATTCCTTATCCACCAGATCAGACTCTTTTATTTCCCCCTGTACTTCAGCATATGCTGGGAGTGATAAAACCTGCTTCCTTCTCATGTTGAGACAGTTTTTATTCAAGGAGATTTTTAGTGAAAAAGAAAAGATGCTTGGAGACCAGTTCTGGATCGTTCTTTCCTAAACATGTTTATGATAGTGCCCAAATTCTAAATTCTTCATAACCTGTTATTACTACTTCCTCATTCAAGTTTCATAATAACACTAGATTTAAAAGATGCACATCGCACCCCTATTCATCCAGACTTCAGGCACTGCTTTAGGTTTTGTGCATCTAGATCAAGTTCTCAGTTCTCTGCTTTACTGTTTTGGCTATCCACTACACCAAGAGTGTTCACAAAGTGCATAGCTCCAGTTATAGTACACTGCAGGCTACAGAGTATACCCATTTTTCTATGATGACTAGCTTATCTTTACAGAGTCCTTTTTGAGTAATGTCTGGAATCTCTCCCTTAGGTGAGAGATCTCTTACACAAGCTGTAATTCCAAGATAACATTCAAGTCTTTTTTGACCCTGTCTTACAGGTTTGTTTTCCTGGGGGTGTCAGCTAGACACCTCAGTTCAAAGATCCTTTCTTTCACAGTGAGGAAAAAAATATGTATATCTAGATCTATTTCAGAGATTTTCCAATCAGACTTTGGTCACTGTGAAGGGAATAAGTCAGGGTTTGGTCTTGTGGCATCTGTGATTCTCATGATATCCCTGGTAGGACTTCACATGAGAAAGATAAAATGATATCTGAAGTATGTATGGTCCCAGCACCAACATCCTTTCTTTTCAGATCCCAGTGTTGGGCTTTGTCAGGAGAGAACTCACTTGGTGGGGACAGTAGATATCCCTAAATCCAGGTCTCCCCTTCTCCCTCCCTGTTCCAAAGCAATCAGTCACCACTGACACCTCTGCCATTGCTTGGGGAGCAATTTCAGGTGAGAGAAAAGTGCAAGGTGTGTGGGACACAAAGGACAGATGCAAGCATAATAAGTAATAAAAGAGATGCTTGCCCTGATCAAGGCACTGTACTCTGTGAATCACCTTTGGTCCCTGGGATCTCTTTAGGTTATTAGACAATACCACAGTCTTGTGGTACATCGACAGGCAAGGGGGAATCAGGTCCGTTACCCCGTTTGGAGACTAATCATGTTATTTTGGACTATAACTTCACAGCACAGTTTCACTCTACAGGCAACCTTCAGTCTGTCAGAGCAAAATTGTGTGCCAGATAAAACTGAGCAGGACAAGGGCAGACGTCGACTAATGGAGGCTTCCAAGATTTGATCCATCTGTGCGGAGTTCCTGAAGTAGACCTATTTGCCTCCTCTCTGAACAGTCGGCTGGCAAGATTCTGTTCCTAGACTCCATGCAAGAAGGCCTGGAAGACAGGTGCCTTTTCTTTTCCTTGGACAGGAATGTTCCTGTATGCTTTTCCACCCATTCCACTGAGATCCACGGTATTTCTCAAATTTCAGAAGGAATCTACAAGATCATTGTGGTGAGTCTCTTCTTGCCTAGACAACAGTGGTTGTCCCTTGTTTTAGAAATGTCGAGACATTTGCCATATGTTTCCTCACAGGATGGATCTGCTCACACAAGAACAGAGGTGTTTGATAACACCCCGATCATGATCAACTTCAACTGACTGCCTTGATGATGGTGTTGTAATTCGTTTTAGGCACCTGTTTACTGAGGCCATGCAGCAAGTACTAATGGAGCTAAGAATGCCTGCTACTAGAAAATCATATATTAGCAAATGGAAAAGGTTTTCTAGTTGGTGCTAATATAACAAGCACCCGTAGAGGGCTACATAGTATTTGTGAGAGTTACTATCCTATGGCCTTCCTTATTCCTCCATCAACGTGCATTTATCAGCCATTTCAGCATGTCTGTCCATGGATCCTCCTCATTTTCATGCCAAAATGTTTTTGAAATAATTTTTTATTAACAGTATTTGTATAAAATATTTCATGATATAATTGCATGTAGTACAGTGAAGCATTTTCAGTGACTGTTGTATGTCATAAAGATACTAAACTAAAAACTACTTTTTTCTTGTTTAATTGTTAAGCATTACAATGTAAAAAGAGAAGAGGCTGGACAAAAACATGTTTTAGGTTGAGCTGTAATCCTGAGCAGCTGATGTGAAGAATGGGGTGCAAAAGTGCACTGATTATAATATGCGTATAGCTGAGATATGCTTTCTTTTCCTTTTGCAGAGATACATGTCTGCATTAATGTCCTTGGCTTAGTCTAATATTTGTTTGTGTAAGCAAGAGGGCTTTAAAAAGAAGAGAACATTAAATGTAAAAAAAAGTTTTCCTTTAGCAAACAAATGCTCAGTGTGAGTTTAGAAGTCTTAGCTGAGGGCAGCTGTACATTCTATTCTTATGTTGCCTTGGAGACAAGCTGACTACAGGTGTAGGAAAGACATTTTGAACGGTCTGGAATTGTTTGCTGAGAGAAAAGTAAAATTGAAACGTACCAGAGTAAGCAGCTTAGTAAAAAAAATAGTTTGAAATTATTGGAAGTCAAGATACATCAGCTTTCCTGGTACCTAAATACTTCGGTGTATAATGTAGTTTTATTTAAAGATAGTCAGTGCATTTTTTTTTGTAAGGCTAAAAGTTAGTTTGCTGAAGGCATGTAACCTGTTTTTCACATCTGGGAGGGGCATTTAGGTAAGACAAAAACAGACTGCAATTAGTTAAGTATGAATACAGGCTGTAATATACACCTTAACATGGATAAATTTAATTTTAGGTTGGGTAATACCTCTGGGTACAGCTTTTCGTTTTGGACAGTCTCTCCTATCAGGAGGGCTAAACTTCACTATTTGAAGATGTACATAGTTTTATTTATTTGTCTTTGTTACTAGAAAGTCTGACTGGGTAATACCCATTTTCAGTGGAGGCCCAGGGAGAAAGCTCCATTTGCTTACATTGCATCATACTGCGTTCCAGTTAAACACAGAGTAGTTGCATTTCTATTTACATTTATACATATACAGTAGTTACATTTATATATTCTAAGATTTTTACAGAGGTAGAAGTTGTGTGTTTTAGTTAATAGCGTTTGGTGGTGTTTTTTTTTCAAGGGCTTTCGTTAAAACTATAAAAGTCTTATAAATGTGACAAGTTCAAATGGCGTTGACAAGAAACAACTGTATAAAAGTTCAGCCTGCCAAACATTAGTAGGTGCATGCAACACAAAAACTGGAAATACACGTTTAAAAAAAACTGTTACACATATAAAATGTAAATAATAACTTATGTCTACACTATCCATATTTTCGAACATGAATGGCTTCCCAGGTATGGATCAAAAGGTAAAAAAATACTGAATTATATTAAGTACAGAGTGCAAACAGCAATGCTACAAGAAACCCATTTAGATAGAGGTGAGGATGTAAATTTGAAAAAGATTTCAGAATGGATATTCAACAGAGTATCGGCGACAGAGGTAAAGGGGAGTTCTTGTACTATTTGCTAGAGGAGTTCCAATAGTGATAGAAGAAGACAAAAAAGATAATAATGGTAAATTTGTGATAGTAAGGGGCTACTGGCAAAGGAGGAAGATTATGTTAGAATGTATTTATATTCCACCTAAAACTGCTGTTATGCAGCTTAAGAAATTTGGGGAGAAATGATCATCTTTCAGCAGGGAACAGTAGTTATCTGTGGGGACTAGAATTTGATTTGCAACAATGAGGCTCTATCTGGGGAACCTCAGAAAATATAATAAAAGAGGGGAAATTTCTGAAGAGTTTTATGAAAATATTGATGTAGAAGACTTAATTTGGTAATAGCTCTGAGGGAATGTACATATTATTCCCCAAGGTGCAATAATTGGGCTAGACTAGACAGAAGTTATATTTCACAGTAATGTGCATTTAATTGAAAGCTTCAGCAAACATCCAGTATCTATTTATTTCAGATCATGCACCAATGACAAATAAGTTAAAGGTGCAGGGTAGTGAAGTATAAAAGAGACACTGACACTTCCTGTCTACCTGTTAAAAAGAGAGGAATTTAAGGAATGGATAATGGAAATTATTTGAAAGTTAGATATTAGGGAAGATGGTGTGGGATAAAATGAAAGTGGAGTTTAAACACAGGGTAGAAATAAAAGAAAAAAAGATATGGTTAAGAAGTAAAAATAATTATTTAGAGGTCCTGTCAAAGGTTAAAATATTGCAGAATAAGGGGGAATCTTGTAGAACAAGATGCGCAACTGCAGAGTGCTAAATAGAAAATGAGGGAGTATCTGGATAATATGCATGAAGTTTGAAAGATTGTTTTTTGTTACTCAGCTGTGTTTTGATAATGAACTCCAAAGCACAAAAACATTTAGCACAGTGATTTAGGCAACAGAAAGTAGAAAAGGATTGTTGCCAAACTCGGGGAGCCTATAACAAGGAAAATAACCAGAAATCATGTAGCATTGTTAGAGATATTTCAGAAATTTTAGGAACATTTGTATTAAGCAGGGAAATGTGGAAATCAAGAAAGAACACAAATGAAAGTATTTATGGAAGACTTAAGTATGCCAAGGTTAGAAGTTGATGACTCTCAACAGTTAACAATTACTGTTGGAAGAGATGAAATGATAATGACATACAATCTGCAGGAAAGTCTCCAGGAATAGATGGTATTCCTTTAGAGGTTTGAAAGCTAGAAGGGAAGAAAGTGATAAAGATCCTAGAAAGTTTTGTTTAACAGTATTTTAAAAGGAGTTGAAGCACCAACATCCTGGAAGAAGGCTGTGGTGGCTGCAATACCTAAGGACTGTAAAGACCCATCAGTTCCAGCTTCATATAGGGCATTTCAATTTTAAACCATGGTTATAAAGGGTCTGTGTCTGTAATAGCTAAAATAATGGCAAAAGTATTGCCAGAGTTGCTAGATATGGATCATTGAAGTTTTGTGGAGGGGAGGCAAAGATTTGACAACCTTAATAGAACAATAATGATCCAGAGGGAAGCAGAATGTAAGAAAATACCACTATTGTTGGTGGGTCTTGATGAAAGAAAGTATTCAACAGAGTAAGCTGGGGTTTTGAGTACATCAGTGGATACATTTGCATTCCCTGATACAGTAATAGGGTCAGTTAGGAAGATATATGCAAGATTGGAAGCAAAAATTAAAGTGGTTGGGTTCCTCTAAGATAAATTGTGTCTGAACAGAGGAACCAGGCAGGGGTGGCCTCTTTTCCTTTTGTTGTTTGCATTGTGTTTAGAGCCACTGAGTCAAGAAAAGTTGGCTTAATTTGCAGATAATATAATTCTGTATTTAATAAATCCAGAAAAGGACATCCTGTTGTGGAATATTTTCAAGCAGTTTCAAGTCTTTTCGGGATATAAAATTAATGAAGATAAAACAAAGGATATCACTGTAAACTAATGTACCCAAACATGTATTGGCTCAGCAATATACATATTTAAGCGACACAATAAAGTGAAGTATTTAGGAGTATGGATTAAAAAAAGATTCTGTTTTGGAAGCTAAGGATATGTGGGAAGAGACTAAACAGAAGATAATACAAAAACTGAAACTGGAAGCTCTTGTTTATGGGAATGGGATAGCAAGGTACAAGCAGTGAAAATGTTTAGTCCCTTTAATTTTATATAGAGGTCAGGCATATTTTTATCAACTAGAGGAGAAGTTGTGGATAATAAAATCATTCAACTCTTTTTATTAAATTATCTGGGAGGAGGGGAAGTGGGATATGTTTATCCTTCCAGTTGAGCAAGGTGGTTTAGTATTACCTGATTTTCTGATATATTAGAGCTACTCTGTTAAGGGTCACATACATAACATAAACATCTTATAATTCAAAGTGGAAAGGGATGATGTAGCAGAGCAGGAATTCAAGAAGTAAGGAGAGAATGGGATTTTGGCTGCAGATCCTTAAGGGGAATAACATCCATACAAAATATTAGAATACTTTCTGCTATTTTATGAATATAAGAACTAAGTAAACACAAGAATAGAGAAAGGGATGACTGCAGTTAGGGGTAGAGAGATTGGGAAAAGGGGGGGGGCTGGACCTTACTGGATGAAACTGGCAAAGAAACCAAGGTATTTGGGAGCAAATAACTAGAGAGGGAAAGATAATAGAATGGAAAGAGGCCAAGAAGACATTTATACTGCGGATTGACGACTGCCTTCCGTATCGGGGTTTGATATCTGATTGTAGACGAAGAGAGAGGGATGGGGGAATCCTAAGTGAAATACCTGCTCTGGTAGAGTTTTTAGTTGAATCCAGCACAGAAGCTACTGTTAAAGGGATAATTAGGGCATATAACATATTGCATGATTACAGTATGAATCCGAGGAAATTAAAAAAGCATGGGAAGGGAGACTAGATAAGAATTTCAATGGGAAACAACGGGAGGACATTTGGATTTATGATGGTTATAAAAAGAAAAAAAAAAGACATGATGTATAATGTTTGTAACTAGGAATACACTAATATGGTTTGTTTTGTTTTTTTATAAATGTATGTTTGCTTATTTCCTGCTGTCATAATTCTTGGCTGCTTGGAGTATAAAATACCTATGCAATCACTTCCTAGCAAAAAAATCTTGAATCTTCTAGACTTTTTCAAAAACTTGACAGCTATACATATGTCCTCCCATTGTTTCCTTGTGAATTTCTTATGCAATTTCTCTTTACAGTCTTTTCTAACCTTGTCTGATTCTTGTAGTTATCATGTAATAACCTGTCACGAAAGCAGATACTGCCAGCCTAGCTAACTGGAATTTTGTAAATAAATTATATGTTTGTGAATATCAACATGATTCATATAAGATACTCGTATTACAAATGTATTAGAACTGTATATCAGCGGAATATCAAACTGCTGCTACAGAAGTGTGTGTTGAAAATGTTTTTGCAAAGTGCTCAAAATGTAACCACAGCATGCCCTACTGGAATAGAAGAGAAATGTACCTGCACTATTGTAACTGTTTAGATATATATATATATATATATATATATATATATATATATATATATATATATATATATTTTAATAATGAAAACTTGAATACAGAAGGTTAACTTCAGAAAAATAGCTGAAATTAAAGTACTTTATGGCCAGGCCATAAAAAGATGTTATCTTTTAGTTTCAGTGCAGCAAGAGACACAATGTCTAAAACTAGGTTTTTTTTTTTGTATTGTCTTAGAAATGTTTTATGACTTCCACCACTTGCCAAAGATCTGAGGAAAAGCCCTTGTCTACATATTTTCATAGGTGGGTGCTAAATACCGCTAGCTTTCAGCCGTGGGGTTTTTACCTGGGATAGAGTCGGATGACAAAAAAATTGTCATTCTGCAAGCTATCCCAGCAGTAATAGTAGAGATATTACTCTCAAGACAGCATTCTGTATTGTGTTGGACCTGACAAGATTCATTCACCACACATCTGCCTTGCTCTGAGTAGGTAAGTCTAGGGAGTAGTATATTTCTTTTAGATATAGTCACTGTCTTCTTATTTCTTGAATTTCCCCGTTTCATTATCATCCCATTCCACTTTGAATTATAGCTTACTGCTTATGTTTTGTATATGACCTTTAAGTGTGTAGCTTTGAAATATCTCTTTAGTGAACATGTTTTTAAGCTTTTTTTGTTTCTCTCAGAGGGACAAGGCCCCCCCTACACCCCCACTCCCCCATCCTATATATACTAACTCCATGGTTGCACAACAGTGGAGAAAATGCAACATTTACCATTCGTTGAAAGTGTATTTCAGTGTTTAAAGGTGTTGTGCTGTCTTCCATCGAAGGATAATCCTTCAATTCTGGTTCCCAAGTTGTCTTTGTTCAAAAGAAAAAAAAAAAAGGACCTCTGATCAGTCTTGGGCCTCGGCAGTTTAAATCAGTTCACCACAGCAACAACGATCCTGATGGTCATGGCACATCAGTTCTCCCATGTGTATTGGAGGGGGACTGGATGTGTTCTTTAGACCTATGTGCTCAAGGGTAGGAGACTGCCATTTTCAGTTTAGGGTCCTTCATTTGGCCTCACCACTACCCCAAGGGTTTTCACCAAATGCATGGCCATTGTAGCAGCTGAGGACCAAGGTATTACCTTAGTTGGACAGCTGGGCCCATAACTCCCCATTTGCGATTCACTAATTCAAGTCAGGGAGTTTCTACTTCATGTGTTTCAGTCCTTGGGAGTGTGTGTGTGTGTGTGTGTGTGTGTGTGTGTGTGTGTGTGTGTGTGTGTGTGTGTGTGTGTGTGTGTGTGTGTGTGTGTATCTAACATAATAAAATAGAAACCAAGTTCTGTCTGGCTGTACATTTTTATTTGTGGTAACTGGATTCCAGTCCTCTACTAATAATGCTAGTAAATCCCCTAATACGATCCTTTTTATCATTTATATTTGACCCTGGAGGATTGTAGATACTTATCAACTAGCTTACGTTTGACTTGTACATATCTACTCAGTCTGTTACTTTTATGGTCAATAACTTCATTGTATTCAGTTTCTGTCTTATACAAGTGGTACAGTGAATTACCTTCTGTTTAAACTGTGAGCTTTGGCCGATTAAGACCTGCATGCTATCAACTTGAATGCCTAAGCGAAGCTAAGTAACTTTCATCTGCACTTTTATCAAATAATATACTGTTTAAAGTAAATTGTTTGTGTTGCATTGAGGAATATCTAGCTGGAAGCTGTGACTCTGTTTGTCAGTAGGTTCCCACCCACCCTGCCTGTTTTTGTGTTGGTGTTAATCTTGGTGGCTTTGAAACTGCCCGCCCCTCTTGTAAATTTGCACTTGGATACTCCTCCTGGGCCCATCTCATTTGCTCACTCACAAAAAAAAAAAAAATCTGCTTTTACTGTATTTGTGTTTCTTCCTACTTTATTTTGCGTCATCTTAAAAGTACTCAATTGTATTTATTACTGCTTGGTGTAACTCACTCTAAGCCTTTTAGTTTAAGCACTTGGGCTTCAGACCAGTTGTTTTACATTAAGAAGGTTTGTGCTCTGCACTGTGGTGGCAGGACAGGTAGCTTACATCCTTCTAAATTGGGAACTGCTGATTAAGGGCTCAGTGTTTTTGTTATTCTAAAAGTGTATTAATTCTGGTTTAAGCACTTGGCCTTCAGGCCAGTTATTTTACATTAAGAGGGTTTGTGGTCTGCACTCTTGTGGGAGGAGAGGCTGGACTCTGCCCTTCTGAGCTGGGAATTTCTGGTTAAAGGCTTATAGTGCCTGCATATTTGAACTGCTTCTTACTAAATTGGTACACCTTATTTGCTGTAGCATAGACTAGATCCAGGCCTGCTGAATCTAGCTTTGTGTGTATAACTTGAGCACTAATCCAGGCATTCTTTAAAGTATTCAATTGTATTTATTACTGCTTGGTAGTAAATTGATTAAAGTGTAGCTATCATTCTAAGTCTTTTGGATTAAGCACTTGGGCTCAGACCAGTTGTTTTACATTAGGAAGGTTTGTGGCGTGCACTGTGGTGGCAGAACAGGTAGCTTACATCCTTCTAAGTTGGGAACTGCTGATTGAGGGCTCACTGTCTGTTATTCTAAAAGTGTATTAGTTCTGGTTTAAGCACTTGGGCTTCAGGCCAGTTATTTTACATTAAGAAGGTTCGTGGTCTGCACTCTTGTGGGAGGAGAGGCTGGACTCTGCCCTTCTGAGCTGGGAATTTCTGGTTAAAGGCTTATAGTGCCTGCATATTTGAACTGTTTCTTACTAAACTGGTACACCTTGTTTGCTGTAGCATAGACTAGATCCAGGCCTGCTGAATCTAGCTTTGTTTGTTTGCTTGTTATTTCCCTGAAATGCAAATTCCACCTAAAACGTGGATTTCAGCGCTTCTGTGGATCCCTAGTGACATCTGCATTGCTTACTGTACTTATTTCCTTGTTTCACTTGAAAGAAAGTTACTGTTTGTCATTTTTGCATTTAAGTTACCTGCAACACATTGCATTTAAGTTACCTGGCACTTGCTCACTAAAGCAATTATATAAGTCAGCACTAAAAAATTAAAAGATGCTCAGGTAAGAGCCGCCCTCTCCAAAGCAAAAAAACACAGCATCAATGGGACCAGACGGTGTCCCGGGCTGCGTCCTACATGAACTCCATGAAGAGCTAAACCCAAACATAAAACTACTGTTCAATCTCAGTCTTACCACAGGATATGTACCCAAAGAGTGGCGTACAGCAACAGTGGTCCCTCTCCACAAAGGTGGTGCCTCAACGGATCCTGGAAACTATCACCCCATAAGCCTGACTAGCTTGGTCTGCAAAGCTATGGAAAGGATCATCATGGACCTCATAAAAAAAGATATTGGGGACCTACAGACACTGGATCCTACCCAGTTAGGCTTTAAGGGCAGATCCTGCCTCTTAAACCTGGTCGATTTCTTTGAAACCATTACCAAGGCCATTGACGAGGGGAAGGTGGTCCACACAGCCTACCTGGACCTCGCAAAAGCTTTCGATACAATACCCCACTCGGGCATTATAGATAAGCTCACCAGCTTAAATATAAACCCATATGTCACTAGATGGGTTGCAAACTGGCTCAAGGACAGAACCCACATGGTTAGAATTGCTGGAGCCATGTCAGACTCCAAACCAGTTACAAGTGGCGTCCCACAAGGCTCAGTCCTGGGACCTCTCCTGTTCGGTATATATTTCTTGGAGGTACAGGCCAACATGGAAGGACTGTGGCTGACCAAGTTCGCAGATGACTGCAAACTGGGCGCTATAATCGACTCTCCAGCCGACACAAGCATCCTCCAAAAGGGCCTCATAGAAACAGATAACTGGTGCCAGAGCCATGGCCTCACGCTAAACGCCAAGAAGTGTATAGTCATCCCCTTTGGCAAAAACAAAGTGCCCACAAATTACCACATGGGTGGTAATCCATTAAGTACGGAAGAAGTAATTAGGGACCTGGGGACCCAAGTTGATAGCAATCTCTGATTTGACAACCACGTGGCCAAAGTGGTTAGAAAAACATTTTATATAGCCCACCTAATCATGAAGGGATTCACATCTAGATCAGGGGAGGTCATCGTGCCTCTTTACTCATCCCTCATCAGGCCCATAATTGAGTACAATGCCCCTTTTGGGATGTACCTTACCAGACACCTGCAGCAACTGGAAAGACCCCAAAAGTACCTCACCAAGAGGATCAAAGGGTTCAAACAGATGCCATATGCTGCCCGGTTAAAGAAACTCCCGCTCTACTCAGTGGTATACCGCCTGCTCAGAGGCGATCTGTGCCTGACGTATAAAGCCATGTCCAACCCGGAATTAATGGACATGCTGCACCTCAGAAAATCCAAATCCCATCGAGCTCTGTGCTCGAGAGACTTGAACCTCAGCACTGAAATAAATAGGACATGCTGGAGGGACAGATTCATAACCCAGAGGCTCCCTTCACTCTGGAATAAAATCCCAGTCCAGGTTAGGCAGAGTCCCTCATTGACTCTCTTCAAGAGGAATCTTGAGTGGATGGGAGATAGTGGGTTTACCCCGGGTATCACTTCTGTGTCACTGTTAGACAGAGGCGCACAGTATACTAACCTCGAAAAAGGGCATAGCAAAATTAATTTAAAATGGGTGGTGAACGCCAAACACACTCTGGCTAGGCTTATAAATGCCCTAGGGCAGATAGCCTAGTATGAACCTATGAACTGCAACTGGGGCACCTTTCCTGAGTAGTAGTGCCATACCCCTTCCCCATGCTCCCTTGTACTCTAAAGAAAAGAATCTTGTAAATCTCTGTTTGATTAACGTCTGGTGTTTTACTCCTTGTAAGGTGCATTTTCTGTAAACAAAGAATTTGATGCAAAATTGTTTGACATTAACAAGCACACACAACCATTTAACTAGGTCAGCCATCCAACTTTATTCCAAATAATGTGTCTGCTGCTATTTTGAGCTTAGTAAGGAAAAGGGAAACCAGTTTGTGAAGTAAGACTTAGCTGCGTCACAGTCTTGTCAGCTATGTCACCTGTTCCAGCTTCGATCGTTATGGGCAGGTATGTATCCTGTTGGGGCCTTTCCTTTTTTTATTCGTTTTTTTTCCCCTTAGACAACTATTTCATGTCATCTAAAAAAGTGTGACTGTGGTCAACAGATCCCTTAAAAAATAAACATTGTATCTTTTTTTGTCTAGGCACTGAACCCAATTGTAAAGAGTTTTCAATTTCAGTCTTTTGTACCCAAAAATATTCTCAGCCTTCTGTCAAGCTTTGCAATGAAAACAAATGCCTTCAAGATTTGATGCTTGCTAGAATGGCCTCCAAGTTGTCTGCCTCTCTTTCCTTTTGAATTTATACTTTGCATTCTAGTATGAAGGAAGGCATCAATCTGCAGTTTCTGCTTTTTTAATTCTGTAGGAGTCTGACATTTCTGTTGAGTAGTTGAACAGCCCATGGATCATCTGACTGGAGAACCTGTTCCCAGTGTCGGGACCCTACAGAAGGTCGACAAGGTGCAAGGTGTCAGCACATCCATACAGACAGAACGTCCGACTCTGCCACAAAGGGAGAAGAAAGACCAACTCTTTCCATCGGAATTGGGGAGGGGAATTCCTCAAATTCTTTTCCAGGAACATGCACCAGAAACCCTTATGGAAATCTGGCTGTGTACTGTTTAGTTTTTCCAAAAAAAAAAAAAATGAAAACAGAAAACCAAACACGTCTTTCCTCCAGCTACACCTTCTTCCCTTGGGGATCCTCAGCAAGGGTGGTATAACTTCTCACTCTTGAGGACTTTTAAAGCCCTTATGGCTTTGTAGCCTCCTCATTTTGCTTCGCCCACTGTTTTTACTCCATGCAAAATCAAAAAGGAGCCCTCTTTTGAAGAGGAGATGCCTTCAGAATCTAAAGCTTTGGATTACTCTTCTTAACTTCACTCTCCTAATTTATAGGCTTTGAGTCTGAAGCAGATAACACTGTCTTTTGATTCCTCTCCATGAGGAACTGACTTTTGGAAATACAATTCTCAAAATTATGGAACACCTCAACTGGAAGGATAAGCAAATATCTGAATCACAGAAAAGATAGTATGACCTGATGCATATGGAAATAATAATGTCCTCTGCTATCTCTTCTGTCTTAGAGGCTTTGAAATACCTCTTTTTGTCTCCTGAATGTCAGCTACCTGTTCCTAAGAAGCCAGACAGGTTATACAAAGTACCTGACTCATGTAAGTACTTGTTTAAAGTCTCCTCCTCTTCAGCAATTTCTTTGTAATCAGATAAAGATTCTGAATTATCTTCCACAAATGCTTTACCAAATGACAAGGATAGCAGCCATGCTCGGATATGGAAAGGATGTTGCACTTCTGCCACTTGCCTTTTCTAGTTTTAATAACCTTGGTAAATTGCTATCTAGCATTCCTGACTCGTACTGTAGTCAACCTGCAGGTATAGCAAGGCATTATGTTAAATGTGAGTATGATGCTGCTCGTGCTTCCTGTAGAGCAGCTGCTTTTTATTTACTCCTTAGAAGGTATACTTGGCTTAAACTACAGTCTATATCTGATGATAGTAAAGCCAAACTGCTGGATGCTCCTCTAGATAAGGAAACATTGTTTGGCTCTTCTTCTGCAGAGATGCTTATGAAAATAGATGAAAGAAGAAAGATAGTGCAAGGTTTTAAGCAGCTGTTTCTTTCCCCGATCCCAGAGTTCCAGAGGAACTACCCCCCTTAAGTCTGGTCCCTTTTTATTTAACTCCAAAAAAAACAAAAAAAACTCTCAACAGAAAGGAAATACATTTTCAAAGAAAAAATGCCAGGAAAAATGCAAATCTGGTTTCATAGTATCCAATGGCTCTTCTGACACAAGTTTCAACTTCTGACCCCCCCCCCCCCACACACACACACACATCTTGGCCAATCCCTTGCCAGCCTATCAAGGAGACTCATTCACTGTCTTCCCCCTTTGAAGAAATATAATTTTGGATGCTTCAAGTTTTGACAAAATAAGAAATGGGTACAGACTACACTGGAATTTTCCTCCAAATACCATCAGGAATTCCTCAATTCCTCTCAAACACCACCGATCCTTTCAGTTCTGTTAGAGCCTCTCCTTTAGGGGATTATAGAACCTAGTCTTCCCTGTCCAAAAGGAAATCAGTTTTATTCTAGACTTTTTCTAGTCCCAAAAATGAAGGAACATGGAGACCGATATTGAATGTATCCAGTCTAAACACCTTTCTGAAAGTTGGAGAAATTTTAATTGCTAACCCTTTTAGTTACTTTGGACCTGAAAGACTCTTATCTGCATATACCTATTCATGCAAAACGCAGACACTTCTTAAGATTTTGTACAGTGTGAGCCAGCCAGCCATCCATCCACAATCCCTTTTTTCCCATTTTTGCACATGGGGTTGGGGTGTCTCTTTTAACAGTGACAGTCATCTAGAGCCAAGGTTTATATCGCTGGGTGGCTAGCCCTGCCGTGGTAGTTCATCCACACCACACACTAGCACCATGGCCAATTTAGAGTGCCCAATCTACCTACTGCACGTCTTTGGAATGTCGGAGGAAACCAGAGCACCCGGAGAAATCCCACACAAACACAAGGAGGACATGCAGATTCCACACCGAAGGCACCTCAGCCGAAAATCTAACTGGGGAATCGCTTGTTGTGAGGTGACAATGCTTTCTGCTGTACCACTGTACAACGGGATACAATTTTCAGTTTATATCTTTGCCCTTTGGATTGTCTACAGCACCAAAGGTTTTCACAAAATGCTTAGCTCCTGCAGACTTAAGGGTATTCATATCTATCTGTACTTGATGGCTTCCTGATTCAGTCCAGTTGAGTTTAAAAAATTCTCCAAGACTTAGCATTTTCCAGTCATTCTTTTTCTTCACCTAGGATTCACTTCGAAGAATTTCAAGGTGGCTGCACTTTGAAGAACAGGTTGATTAGACCTCTCCCAGTGTGGGAAAAAAAAGTAAAGGAGCTTGTAGAAGCTCACAATTTGGGTAAAATTCAGTTATTGACCAGTCACTGTGCTGCTTGGATGTCTATAAAGAAGAAATCTAGAGACTGTAAAAGAAAGTCAACTACAAATGGAGAAGAAGAAAGTCTGGTGGGGAAGAGTCTTCTTTTCTGTAGCTGAATAGCAAAAAGCAGTTTTTCAGCTTTGTTACAGCAGATGGCATCCAGTAATTTAGAGGATAAAATAAGTAAAATGCATTCAGAGCTGTTTAACATAACTGAGAAACTAGAGGAAAAGTCAGGTTACAAAAATAAGTTTTAAATTGCTATTCAGATGAGTTGATAAAGCTGCAGAAATCAGAGCCTGAAATTAAGGAAAGACTGTCTTCTTAAGAAGAACAGCTGTGTTTGTTTTTTGTTTTTTTTTTTTTTTTAAACTTAGCACACACAGCAAAAGAAATTAAATTTTCTGCTGTACCAGAGACACTCGAAGGAATAGACTACACTAATTTTTTGAAAGTACAGATATGTTACTAGACTGGTATTCCATAGCAGGATTTATTAATTGAAAGGGCATACCAAGTGTATGCTTCAAAGTTGATGAGGAAAAAGAAGACAAGACAAATAATAGCAAAGATACAGTTGTACCAGCAGAAATAACTGCTCCTGACAAAACTGTGACTGATTGGAAAAGTATTAACTGGATATACCAAGGCCACTCAAGTATCATTGTGGAATAAAGCCCTAATTATGGCTGATCTGACCCAGGTACAATTAACAGCTCAAGCTTATGGAGCAGCAGAGAGGAATGGATGTGCCTAACCTGGAGGAAGGGTGCTCAGTGGTGACACTCCATAAAGGGGAGGAATGGTCCAAAGAGAGGAGTTGACCTTGGACCTAACCACTGATCATGGAGGCAGGGAAATGGGAAAGTGGGTAGGGCATACTTGGAAAAAAAAAATACATGGAAGCACAGATGGCTGAGTCCCCAGAAAGACCTTAATATCCACAACTGTCCCTAGCAGCACTGGAGCAACTCCAGAGATTTACATTGTTATATCCAGCTATTTCTAAGCATTTTTTTCCCCTGGAGGATTAAAGACCTTTTTCGATGCAGAGCAGACTGAGGAACAAATTTACCCAGTAAGAAGTCTCATTCTGCTGATGGTAGCAACGTCCATAGAGAGAACATGCCAGTAAAACCTTTTCCATTGTTCCGATAGAAAATTTGAGTGACAGAAAATATCCCAAGAGCTGAATATAAAAATCAGCAGTGCCTTGGACTTAAAACCAGAGATTGTATTGGGTGGTGGAGATGTTGGTGATGAGGAAGTCCAACAGTAATGTTAAAATAGGAAATAAATGGAAGAAATGTGAAGTCTTATTTCCATAAGATGCAGTTTGGACTTGAAAACTTTGCTTCTACAAGAAGGTGCTAAAAAGGACTGGAAGTTTGTGAACTGTTTGAGAGGACACTAAATCATAATTCTCATTTTATAATATTTAGAATGATAATGAAGGGTCTTAAGATGTAAGTGTAAATAAAAAAATGTATTTTTTCTTAGTACCGTGTATAATGAATTTCTTGAAGTAAATTGCATGTTACACTGTAAAGTAGTTCTGCACAATACGCTGAGGTATTTTTAAATGTGAGGTGTATGCAGTGGTATTTTAAATGTGAGGAAAAGAACTCTGAAGTGACTGTTCTGTTGTTAATGCAGTAAAGTTATAGTAAGAAAGTACATTTTCTTGACTAATGTGTCTGTGGTTCAGACTACATGTAGGAGACAGGTAATCTATGAGAAAGGAAAACTCAAAGAACAAGTTAAGTAAGCAAGTTACAGCACCAAAGGGTTTTGTCAGGAAATTGATTGCATGGACTGACAGTTTCTCAGCTGAATACCTTGATTTATATACAGTTTTAGAGGACTAAATACTGCCTGTCTGATTTACATTGTCCAGTAGAAAAATGCTTACTAGGCTTTTCTCAGAGGGGTATATTCTGGTGGTTTTGTCCTTCAACCAATGGCTTTCCTTCTTTGCAACTTTCTTTGAATGCCTAGTATACTGATTCAATCCATTTTATTTGTATTTGTTTAATATTCTAGGATAAATTAAACTATAATTTTGCAAAATCATTATAAATCAAATTCCCTTTCTTTATATTTGTTTCAGATCTACAATTTACTGTGAAACAGAACATCTAGATAATCTTGTTACTGATAGTAAAATATTTATCACACTTAGTTTAGTAGTTTTGTTCTATTAACTTATTTATAATCTAAGTCTCATTGAGATATCCCAAGCCAAGTTGTGATCACACATTTTAAGTATAACCTTCTCCCATCTTAGTAGCATTTATGTGTATAAACTTCAACTACAGAAATGTTGCTGAAAGAATTTTAGTTTTCTTATCTAGCTTCTATGTATCGGTCATTATTTTTATTTCTGTTACTTGGTGAAAAGAAATTAGGCTAATGCTATATGGTAATGAGAGTTCAGAAATAGTGTTACATGTAGTATGGGTTTTGCAGTATAAATGTGAAAAATCAGCATTCGTAATAATACAGGGAGTGATGTAGGTTTGTGGGCATTACACGTCAAAAAGTTTGCTGTGATCTGAACAAAAAGGTGTCTGTTGATTATATGTATTCCTTTCTGTTTGTTACACATTTGATTTAAGTGACTCTGTCATGGGCACTTAGGCAGCAAATAGAACACACACCACTTCTCTCTGCAGTTTCCCAAAGACGTGCAAATCATTTCTGTCTTATATCAATGACATTTACATTTATGTATCTGAAAAGCATTCAGACAGTTTCAGTTTGCCATGATTTAACTTCAGATGTATACACTTTACTTGACACTTTTCTGTCTTTTCAACTCTTTAAAAATGTCTCCTTTCTGACGGAAAGTTACATATCTAACAGATGTTCTGTTAGACGCACACATTTTTACCTAAATGTCTTGTACCTCCATGATGTATGCAATTTGGAGTAGCTAATATGTACTTAAGCTTAATATAACGTTAGCATTATTGACTTGTCATTATACAGACTTTGTATTCTGTTGACTTGTCAACAGAACTTAATTTGCTTCTGCATTTGAGCAAATATATCTATCTTCCAAATGTGAAAAGCTGGCAATGTATTTTTGGGTAGGCCACCATTACTAACCACAGTTTAAGCCTGCCTTTTTAGCTCAACCAATTAGATGTACATTTCTGTATCTATATTGGTATTTGTGCTTTTGATAGATCTAAGAAATACTGTGCAAAAAATGTTTATCTTGACTGAACTGTGCATTTTATTGCAGTTTTTATTTTTTTTTATTAATTCTAGACATATTCTGTCTACACCACACTGACATTTAAAGGTTTTCCACATCTACTCAAGGTTTATTTTGTAAGGTGGTAACCCATTCTCTTGAGGTTCTAGTACTATGACAAGATAAAAGATTGGATTTGAGCAGTATAACATTGTGATCTTGGACTGCTGAGGGGAGGATGTGAAAGTGTACTGATCGTGTATGATAAATTATGGTAGTTTCCCCTAGTGTTATATAGGTGGCGATGTAGACCAATGTTCTTGGTTTGTGCTGCAGGCAAGTTGGAAAGGTTTCTTTTTTTTTCTGAACAAACGGTCTAGAAAATGGAAAGCACATAAAATCACAGTTTCTTAACAAATGAGAAGAGTTATTTCATGCATTTTAAAACCTGGCTGCTACTCATCATATTTATCACTGCTGCAGAAACCTTATCTACAGTGGTTAGAAAAAGTGTACACATCCCTGTTAAAATGCTAGGTTTTTGTGATCTTAAAAATGAGACCACAATAAATCATTTCAAAACTTTTCCCACCTTTAATGTGACCTATAATCTGTACAGTTCAATTGAAAAATAAATCTGTTGGGGGAAAAATATAAAAAATAAAAATGTACTATAAGCTGGTTGCATAAGTGTGCACGCCCTTTAATACTTTGAAGCACCTTTTGATTTAATTACAGTATTTAGTCTTCTTGGGTAGGAGTCTGTCAGCATGGCACATCTTGAATTGGCAATATTTGCCCACTTTTCCTTGCAAAAGTGCTCCAAATCTGTCAGATTGCGAGGGCATCTCTTGTGCACAGCCCTCTTCAGGTAACCCCACAGATTTTCTATTGGCTTTAGGTCTGGGTTCTGGCTGGGCCATTCCAAAACTTTCATTTTCTTCTGGTGAAGCCATTCTTTTAATTTGGATGTATACTTGGGGTCATTTTCGTGTTGAAAGGTGAAATTCCTCTTCATCTTCAACTTTCTAGCAGATGCCTGAAGGTTCTGGGCCAAAAGTGACTGGTATTTGGAACTGTTAATAATTCCCCCCACCTTGACTAAAGCCCCAGTTCCAGCTGAAGAAAAGCAACACCAAAGCATGATACTGCCAGCACCATGTTTCACCGTGGGGGTGGTGTTCCTTTGGTGATGCAGAGTGTTGTTTTTGCACCAAACGTACCTTTTGGAATTGTGGCCAGAAAGTTCAACCTTGGTCTCATCAGACCACAACACATTTTCCCACATGGTTTTGGGAGACTTGATGTGTTCTGTTCTGCAAATTTTAGCTGGGCTTGAATGTTTCTGTGCAAGAAAAGGCTTCAGTCTTGCAACCCTACCTGATAGTCCAGACATATGGAGAATACGGGAGATTTTGTCACATGTAGTACACAACCAGTACTTGCCAGAAATTCCTGGAGCTCCTTCAGTGTTGCTGTAGGTCTCTTGGCAGCCTCCCTGACCAGTTTTTGTTGTGTCTTTTCATCAATTTTGGAAGGACGTCCAGTTCTTTGCAATGTCACTACTGTTCCATATTTTATCTACTTTTTGATGACTGTCTTCACTGTGTTCCATGGTATATCCAATCCTCTGGAATTTTTTTTGTACCCTTCTGACTGATACCTTTCAACAATGAGATCCCTTTGATGCTTTGTAAGCTCTCTGTGAGCAATGGCTTTTGCTGTAACAGGCAACTGAGTAAATGTCAGGAAACTCCTACTAGGAAATTGAACTTTATTTGGGGTTTATCAGAGTCTCTTTAAATGATGGCAGATCTGTACCCAAGAAGACTGAATGTTGTAATTAAATCAAAAAGTGCTTCAACAAAGTATTAGTTTAAGGGTGTGCACACTTAAGGAACCAGATTATTGTACGTTATTTTTTTATATTTTTCCCCTAACAGATTTGTTTGTTTTTCAACTGAATTGTACAGGTTACAGGTCACATTAAAGGTGGGAAAAGTTTTGAAATTATTTATTGTGGTCTCATTTTTTTATATCACAAAAACCTGACATATTAACAAGGGTGTGTAAACTTTTTATTCCAACTGCATATGGGTTATATCCTGCCAAGGATAGAACAGACAGCTTCCAAAGCTTCAGGGCACCTTCCATGCTCGAGCTGAGCTGACTAAAAACACGTTTGGGTGTGCAGCCCTCTAGAGCTTTACAGCCACAGAAGAGTGTGCTCATCTGCGTTTTTTGAGGATTTACTATTTGCTTGTGCTTCCCTTTGCTGGGCATAACAAGTTCCCTTTGGGGAAAAAAAACTTCCATTTTCTTAATTTTATTGATGGTGTGCTACTTTTTTCTTCAGGAAAGTTATTTTAAAGTTACAAGTATTTTGTTTTAACAGACTGTCTCAAGACTGCAGTGTACTTTTAAATAGGTTCATAGGTTCATACTAGGCTATCTGCCCTGGGGCAATTACAAGCCTAGCCCGATTTTGTTTGGCTTACGCCACCCCTTGATTTGAGTATACTGTGCCCTTTTTAAGGTTTAGTTTACTGTGCCTCTGTCTAATAGTGACACGAAAGTAATCCCCGGGATAAACCTACGATCCCCCACCCACTCATCAAGATTCTTCTTGAAGAGATTCAGTGAAGTGCTCTGCCTAACATGAATTGGAATTCTATTCCAGAGCGAAGGGAGCCTCTGGGTTATGAATCTGTCCCTCCAGCAAGTTCTATTTATTTCTGTGCTGAGGTTCAAGTCCCTCGAGCGTGTGGCTCTAAGGGATTTAGATTTATTGAGGTGGAGCATGTCCGTTAATTCGGATTGGACATAGCTTTATATGTCAGGCATAGATCGCCTCGAAGTAGGCGGTATGCAACTGAGTAGAGCTGGAGTTTTTTTAACCGAGCAGCATATGGCATCTGCTTGAGTTCCTTGATCCTCTTGGTGAGGTACTTTTGGGGTCTGTCTAATTGCTGCAGGTGTCGGGTAAGGTACATACCAAAAGGGGCATTATATTCTATGATGGGCCTGATGAGGGATGAATAAAGGGGCACGATTACCTCTCTTGATCTAGATGTGAATCCTTTCATGATGAGGTGGGCTATGTAGAAGGTCTTTCTAACCACTTTGGCAATGTGGTTGTCAAAGGAGAGATTGCTATCAACTTGGGTCCCCAGATCCCTAATTACTTTCTCTGTACTTAATGGGTTACCACCTATGTGGTTATTTGTGGGCACATTGTTTTTGCCAAAGGGTATGACTATACACTTTTTGGCATTTAGCTTTAGACCATGGCTCTGGCACCAGTTATCCGTCTCTGTGAGACCTTTTTGAAGGATGTTTGTGTCAGCTGGAGAGTCGATTATGGCGCCCAGTTTGCAGTCATCTGCGAACTTGGTGAGCCATAGTCCTCCCACGTTGGCCTGTAACTCGGAAAAGTATATACCGAACAAGAGCAGTTCCAGGACAGAACCTTGTGGGACGCCACTTGTGACCGGTTTCGAGTCTGACATGGCTCCAGCAACTCTCACTCTGTGGGTTCTGTCTTTGAGCCAGTTTGCGACCCATCTTGTGACATAGGGCTTTATAGTTAAGCTGGATAGCTTATCTATGATGCCCGAGTGGGGTATTGTGTCAAATGCCTTTGCTAGGTCCAGATAGGCTGTGTGGACTACCTTCCCTTCATCTATGGCTTTGGTGACTGTTTCAAAGAAGTCGACCAGGTTCAAAAGGCAGGATCTGCCCTTGACGAAGCCAAATTGGGTAGGATCTAGTGTCTGTAGGTCCCCAATGTCTTTGTTTATGAGCTCCATGATGATAAATGGAGCACTTATTTTTCCTCTCTGTTTAAAAGTAGTGAAAAATAACTAAAAACCTTTTTCTGTAGAGAAACTGTGCTTTTTCTTTTGTGGAGCTGGCATAGTGTTTTAAAGTGTTTTTTACTGTATTCTTTTTCTGTCAAAAAGGTCACTTTTGTGGACTGGTAGTGTTTACTGGCATTTGCAACTTGTCTTCCCTGGGAAAGGAGCATCATTTTCAGTTTGACCATGGGACTGACTACTGTTCCCATGGTTGGTTCTTTAAACAATCAAGCCTTAACCATCACAGCAGGTGAACAGTTTTTCAGCTGCAATTGTGAGACTGCTGTGGCTGTTTGTTGTACCTCAGACCCACTCCTCTTTTACCCCGGATCCTGTTGGTGTATCAACTACAGCCACTATGGACTAAAGGTTAGCCACATTCTATGCAGCTGTTTGGTCCCTTCAGTGGTCAAAGGAAAACTACTCTTGTTGGTCCTGGGAGACGGAACAGGGAAGGTTTCCCTGTTGTGTCAGAATACTGTGCTTATCACTACTTTCTTGTAAATTAGCTTCTGGTAAAAGGAGGATGGATTACTCTTTTCTTGAAGAGATTCAAGATTCTGAAACTGAACAGGAATATGCAGGATGTATTCTGGATTTTTCTTCAGATTTCTGATTCACACTAAGAGGAGAGCTCACCGTCTTATTGTCCCTGTGAGTGTTTCTGTTTCTCTGAGACTATTGCTAGAATGTGCCAGTGTTTTCAGTGGGAGAGCATTGAAGTTTCGCAGTCCTTTAGAAAATACTATGCTTTATTACAGAAAACACTATGCTTTGTTACAGAAGGATTTTCCAAATACCTCACCCATTCCTCCTGTTTTGTCTGCGTTAGTGAATGTGTGTGTTTCTTCCTGCAGTTTTCATGATGGTCAGCTAGCTGCCCCTAAAAGGCAGATAGTTTGTATAAAGGACTTCATTCTTTTAAATTATATACACTGTTCCTAGACCTGAACCAGCAGCTACAGCTTGGCTGATTCCATTACTGCTAAGCACTTAATTCTAATCCTCCTCTTTCTGGTAAGGATGGGAAAATTTAATAACGGGTATAGAAAAATATCTTCAGCAACTTTGATTTACAAAATTTTGAATTGTCAGGCTAATATGTTAAAGTTTGTTTTGATAAATTGAGAAGCTATGATTGTTTTATCTACAGTTCTTCCTATGAGAAAAAAATCTGCATTAAATAATTGAGTTTCTTCTGTTGCACAAGTCACTGCTCGTTTTTTGGTGTGTCTGTGACTCTCTTGATATTTCCAGGGTTATGGCCAGTAGAACTACATGGCTGTATTCTCAGAACTCCCAGATGATGAAAAAATGAGATTTTAAATCTTCTCTTGGATAGCGATTGTGTTTGTCCCTGTTGCACGGGTGACTAAAAGTGTGATGAAAGGGGCAAGCTGATCAAAGAAATCTGTAAGATCTTTTAGCCCTACTTTTCCAAATTGTCTAATGGATTTTCTATCTCCTCATCCAATTTTGGCAAAAAAAAAACATTCAACAGTCTCAACAAAAGTCAGGTTTCCTCATCCTCCAGATCAAATCAGATTCTTTTTTTTTTTTCCTGCACCTTTTGTCATCACATGCTGTTCCAAGGAGTGGTAGACCCAGGTCTTCCTTCCCAGGTGGGGTAGGGGTTTTATTTAAGGATGTTCCTTGTGCCAAATAAAGGAAATGCTTAGATACCAGTTCTGGATCTTTGTTTTGTAATACTGTTTGTGATGGTACCTTAATTCAGAATGATGTCAATTCACAACCTGTTACCTCTTCTTCCTCTTTCAAGTTTCCTGGTAGTGCTAGACAGATGCTTATCACATCCCTATTCCTCCACACTTCAGACTATTCTTAAGGTTTTGTCTGTCTGGATGACATTATTAGCATTGTGCCTTAGCCTTTGGTCTCTCCATTGTGCCAGGAGTTTTCGCAGTGTCTAGCAGCAGTTGTAGCTCATTGCAGGCTTCATGATATCCACATCTTTCCATATTTAGATGACTTGCTTGGCTTTGCAGAGATTGTTTCAAAGTGTCAAGAATCTCCCTGTTTGGTGAGAGATCTCTAACATAAGCTGGGGATTCCAAGAGAACATTCAAAAGTTGTTCTTGACTACCTCACACAGGATTGTGCTCCTGGGATGTCAGCTAGACACCTCAGTTTAAAGAACTTTTCTTCCACAGGAAAAATAGATTTTTATTTGGATCTCTTTCTAAGGTTTTCCACTCAGACTTTGGTTACTGTGAAGGGAATACCTCAGAATTTTGGTTCTCATCACATCTATGATTCTCATGATAACCCTGGCAAGACACCACACGAAAGACGCAGGGTTATCTGAAATCTCTTTGTTCCCAGCATCAACACCCCTTATCTTTTCAAAGCCCAGTGCTGGAATTTGTTAGAAAACCAATCTTTTGGTGCAGACTACAGATGTTTTTGAATCCAAGTCTCCACCTTCCCTATTCTAAAGCAGTTTGGCACAACAAATACTTGACTTTGGTTGAAGAGCAGTTTCAGGAAGAATAAAAGTGCAGGGGGTATGGGACACCAAGGACAGGTGCAAGCACATAAATATGAATGAGATACTCTCTGAACCATCTTTGGTCCCTGGGACCTCTTCAGGTGGTTACAGACAATATCACAGTCAAGACGGGGAAAATCAGGTTGTACCCTCTTTGCAGACTAGCCATGTTAGCTTAGGATATAGCTCCACAGAACAGTTTCACTCTACAGGCATCCTACATTCTGTCAGAGGAAAACTTTGTGCTAGACAAGCTGAGCAGGACCAGGGCAGACCCTCATGAATGGACACTAGATCATGGAGTCTTCCAACATTTGATCCATATGTGGGGGAGTTCCTCAACTAGACCTGTTTGCCTCCTCTTTGAACAATCAGCTAACAAGATTCTGCTCCATGACTCAATTCAAGAAGACCTGGAAGACAGATAGCTTTTCTTTTATTTGGATAGGAATACTCTTGTATGCTTTCCTAGCCTTTCCACTGGTATCCAGGGTACTTCTGAAGATTTAGAGGGAATCCCCAAAATTTAGAGACCACAGTAGAACCAAATATCAGATGCAAGATTATTGTGGTGACTCCCTTCTGGCCTCATCACCATTGGTTCTCCCTCCTTTTGGAAATGGTCAGGTGACAAATACCACAGGCTTCCTCACAGATCGGTTCTACTCGCACAGAACAGGGGTGTTTGATGCACCCTGACATCAGTCATCTTCAATTGACTGCCTGGATGACAGGGTCTTGATTCATTTTAGGCACCTGTTTACGGAGGATGTGCAGGAGATACTAATTGAGGCTCTTGGACTCTTCTTCCATCTCCCAAATGTAGTTAGCTATGATAAGCTTCCCATATAGCTAAGGCTGCCCCAGCAGTGATCAACATGACAAACATAGTACAGTTGTGTAAGCTGAACTTATCACAACAGATGTTTGAATGATCACTGCTGCAGTAGCTGCCCTCTCCCTCCATCCCCCTTGTTTTTTGGTGTTTGTTTTATGGCAAGGACTGGATATTTATTTTTTGTTCCTAAAATTGTCCTTTCAGGGCTGAGCCTTCCTCTGTCTGCTGACAGGAAGGCTCTGAAGGGTTTCATGCCAAAACTTGTTCTTCAGTCTGTTCAGCTTGAGCTGCTTGACAGTTTGGGCATGTGGAAGGTGCCCTGAAACTTTGGAAGGTGTCCAGCTGTCCTATCCCATATAGCTATGGCTACTGCAGCAGTGATCATTCAAATATCTACTGTTATGGTAAGTTCAGCTAATAAAACTGGCTTTTTTTCCTCTTCACCAGTAAAGTCTTGCAACTGTTGATGGATCTATCTATTGGTGCAGGCGATTAACCAGGAAAGTCTGAACCATGAACTCCAAAGCATTTGTATGAGAAATACTGTAATTAGTACTTAAAAGGAACTGGCAAGCTTTTTAGTGAAAGTAAATAAACTCTTGACACTGAAGGCGGTGCTTTTACAAGTAAATGCACTTCTAGCAGATTTAGTACTTGAGTATGAAACTTGGCAGTACACAATCTACTTTGAGTAGACAGTGCTCTTTCTCTTGAGGCTACATATCAGTCGGCTGAGAACATGCAAGTTGCTTTTCACATCTGGGAGAGGAATAGAGATGGGACAAGAATGGATGGTGTCAATGCAAGAAGGAACACAGGCTCTATCTAACTGTGCTTCCAGCATGATTAAATAGGTAAAGCTGGTGAGTGTAGCTGTCTATCAAGAAAAGTTGCTTTTATTTGTAGACAATATGATTTTTGAACCTGATAAAACCAAAAAAGGACATCTCTCAGTGTTAACATTCCGAGACAGTTTCAGGTCTTGTGATATAAAATTAGTGAAGGTTAAACAAAGACTATAGTGGTAAAATATGTTCCCACACATGAATTGGTTCAGCAATACTCATATTTATAGGGACATGATAAAATTAAGTACTCAGGAGTATGGGTTAAATGGATTGTGTTAAGGAAACTAAGGATTTGTGGGAAGAGACTAAAAAGATTATAGAAAAGATGAGGGACTGCAAGCTCTTGTTTATGGGTATGGATAGCAACATACAAGCAGTGAAAATGTTTTTAGTCCCTTTAGTTTTAGGTCAGGCATACTTTTATCAACCAAAGGAGAAGTTGTGGGTAGCAAATAAAAAGAGTGGAAGGATTTTATCTGAGAGGGAAAGGGGGCAAGAGTCAAGTGGGTTAAGTCAATCCTTCTAATAGAATGAGGTGGTTTGGGATTACCTGATTTGAAGGGATAATGTAGAGCTACACAGCTAAGGCTCCTATACATACCACAAGGAGAAAGCTATAATTCAAAGTGGAAAGGGGTGATGACGAAAGGGCAGGGAAGCTCAAGAAATAAGGCAACAGTAGAATTTTCTATGCAGATCCTTAAGGAAAATTACAGTAGTAATAATATGGTAATCACCTATGAACCCATGCAGAGGTAGCCTGTAAAATGACTTAGGGCTCCAACACCCACATAACTACTCTGATACTACCCCATCCCATATATGAGAAATTAAGATATAATATTGTCATATCCTTGGCATTATTGGCTAGGTTTGTAAAGGCTTTTGTGCCATTAGCCTACTAATCACCTATGAACCAGTAGCCATACAGAATATTATATTGATAAAGTAGCAGAAAATATTACAAGAACTAAGCCAACACAGGAATGGCGAAAGGAAATTCTGCCCATAGGGATGAACTCAATTAGGGATACAGAGAATAGGCAAGAGGGGGCAGGAATTTACTGGAGAAAATAAATTAGGGAAAGGTAATAGAATGTGAAGAGGCCAAGAATACATTTGGACTGCAGGCTGAAGACTACCTTCCTTATCACGGATTGATATCAGAGTATAGGCAGCGAGAAAGGGACAGGGGAATCCTAATGGAAATATCAGCACTGGTAGAGTTTTTAGTTGAATCTAGAACAGAACTTGCTGTTTAAAAAAAAAAAAAAAAAAAAAAAAAGGATAATTTAGTAGGGCATATTGATTCCTATACTTATAGTTATTTAATATTTTATAAGATGAGGTTAGAAACGATTGGGTAAAGAGATTGGATAGGCATTTCTTGAGGAAATAATGAGAGGATATATATGTATGTTCCCGAATATGCAGCAACGTCTAGAAGATTTAGGATTTTTGTTTGGAACTGTTTGCATGTTTTATTTTTATACCCCAAGCATACTCCATAGAATTTTTCCTCTGGTAGACTGCAAATGTTGGAGGTATGAGGGAGAAAAAAGAGATACTGGGGAGCATATGTTTTGGGAGTGTTAATGGGTTGACAGGTTTTAAAAATTCCATACAGACCATTTAGTTATAAATACTGAGTGAGCAAATTGGTGTAACTTAGGAAATGAGTTTTTGAGCTGGGATATGGGATCTGAATTGCCTAAACATCGTTAGGCCTTGCTAAGTAAGTCTTGTGGCTGCCAAAAAAGTAATTAGTAGAAAATAGATATCAAAGCCTAAACCAACCATATTTGAAGTAATGAATATAGTAACAGAGGTAAAAGAACCGGAAGTGGGATCTTTAGAAAAGGTTGGGAGCAAATTACTTGGGGAAAATCTGAAGTGTGGGAACAATGCATGCAGAATGGGTTTTGGGGGAGGAATATGGTTTAAGGGAAGGGGGAACTTGAGTTAGGTATGTAATGCTGGATTGATGATGACTGTACAGAAAATTATATGTGTTGTATAATGTTTATAAATGAGAATATGTCAGTATGGTTTGTTTTCGTTAGTATAAATTTGTGATTGTCTATGCCATAAGTGGCAATTCAATAATGATGATTAAAAAAGTGTAGAGTGCTGATAGCAGTGTTACAGGAGAGAGACACTTGGATCAAAATGATCACATGAATTTGGCAAAGAGAGGATTTCAGAATAGATATTCAGTAGAATATTAGGGACAATGGAAAATGGGTTGAGGTAATATGGATTAAAATAATTCTATTATTGCAGCTATGTATATGTGGGAAGAGACAAAAGATGATAGAAACTTGATAAGTTGGAAAGTCTTGACTATGGATGTGGGATAGTAAGGTGCAAGTAGTGAAAATCTAGTTTCTGTAGCCTGACGTAAAGGTCTGGCATATTTCTATCAACCAGATAAGAAGTGGGTCGTCAATAATGAAGAATTGAAGGAATTTATTTGGGAGGGCAGGAGTCAAGTCAGATAAGATGTTTCTCCCCATAGAACAAGGAGGTTTGGGATTACCATATATGCAGGGATATAGGTACTCCGTTAGGGCTCATATGTGTAACACAAGCTGAAGATTACAAGTCAGAGTGGAAAAAACATGATGATGAAACAGGGTGCTAGCTCACAAAATAAGAATGCAGGCCATAGAGAATGTGGGAATGACAAAAATAGACTTTACGAATAGGGATGACTGCAAATAGGAGCATAGAAAAGAGGCAAGAGTGGACTAGAATTTATTGGTGAAAATTAGTAAAGGAGCAATAGCACTGGGTGGTAATATTTAGGGAGGGAAGGGTAATAAGAGCGGGATGAGGCCAAGCAGACGTTTGAACTGTAGGTTAGAGTCTACCTTCCCTACCAGGGATGAATGATTAAAGTATAGGCATGTAGAAAGGGTCAAGGAGTGTTAAGTGAAAGACCAGCCCTAGTTGAGTTTTTAGTTTACTCAAACAGAAGGTACTGTTGAAAAAAATAGATAATTAGTAGGAGCATATAAACTAATGCATGATAAGTATTCGAGTCAATCAGAAGAGTTTAGAAAAAATGTGGAAGTGAGAATGGATAGGCAATATACAAATGACTAGTGGGAGGACATTTGTAGGGCTCCAAGTATGCAAAAAAAAAAAAAAAAAAGTGTCAAACAATGCCTTGGACCTTGCATGGGGGGCTTGTTCAAAGGACATCAAAATCCAGGGAGTGTGTCCCAAACAAGACCGGTAAAAGCATATAAACATCAACGATATGAATATCCTGAACATTGCCTTCCAGACTCTCCATCTCTTGATTCCAGGATGTCTGCAAATCTTGACAGACAATAGCAGAGTCCTGTGGAATATCAGCAAGCAAGGGGAAGCTGGTATCACCTTTGCAGTCTTTCTGTGATAGCTTGGAACATAGCAGTTCAGCACAGCTGTTATCTACAAGTTGTATACGTCCCTTCATAACTAAATGAATTGACAAACTACCTGAGAGAAAGACTCCTGAATGGATACTGAACCAAGAGGTATTCCTTCAAATTGTCTTTCAGAGGAGAACTCCGCAGCTAGAACTCTTTACCTCCACTTTGAACAAACATCCGATACTCTCTTGCAGTAGAATTTCATGCAAGAAAGCTTGGAAAGTGGAAGTTTTCTCATTTCCATAGAAAGGGAAATTTTTGTATGCTTTCTCTCCCTTCCAACTCATTTCAAGGGTCCTTCTGAAGATACAGAAAGACAGTCCAAAAATGCTGTCAGTGAATCCTTTTTTGCTGAAACAGCATTGGTTCTCCCTTCTCTTTCATGTAGGAAAGGTGAGTCAAAAATTACTTCAAAGGATGGACTTGCTCATACAACAAAAGTGGTTTTTCATTCATACATATCTAAAGATATTGCACCTAACAGTTTGGCTAATGGGCTTCTAATTCCTTTTGGGCACCTTCAGTCTGAGGACAGGCCACAAGTAATAAAGGAGGCAAGAAAATCTTAAATTTAGATTTTCTATTTGGTGGTGTAACAGAGGACATGACCCAAATCAATTGAGGGTGCCCAGTAACCACAAATATTTGTGTAAGCTGCTCAACTCTGATAGTTAGTGCATTTGTTGGCCATCTCAGCCTGTGTACCATTTGATCATATTCTTTCATCATGTTGCAAGGTCAGATAGGCCTCTCAGTAAATCCATTCCTCTGCCATGGGATTTGAATTTTGCTCTTCCGAACTGTGTCCCCATTTGAACCAGTTTCTCCTCTTTCTGTAGAATTTTGTACTTGGAAAACTGTAAAAAGGATATCTTAAGTTACTGGCTCTTATACGTTTTTCCTTTCCTAGTTTTTCATAAATACAGGATTAGACTTGGAACTAATCCATCTTTTATGCCTAAAGTTGTGACTGCAATTTCTTTGAATGAATCTCTGTATCTGCCTGCATTTTTCTAATCCTCAAAATAAAGGAGAGAGAATCCTTCATTTGGTGGATGCAACCAGGCAACCTAGATTTTACTTGGATAACACAAAAACAATTAGAAAATCTGACCATTTTTTTCTTATGAAGAAAAAGGGTGGAACTTCAGTTTCTAAACTACATATTTCTAGGTACCTATCCCTGTCAATTTCTTTCTGCTATTCCTACCATAGTAAAACACTTTAAAAGTTAGGCCATGGCACAATACACTAGAGCTATAGCTTCTTGTGGAGCATTGTTCATAGGTTCGTAGGTGTATACTACGCTAATGACCCTGAAGCCTTTACAAGCCTAGCCTATAGGATTAACCTGGCATTGTGCCACCTGAACTTAGTTCCCAGTGCCTCTGTCGAGTAGAGCCACTGGAGTGATCCCTGAGGTGAATTTCCTATTTCCCATCCACTCATCAAGATTTCTTTTGAAGAGGGACAGTGAGGTGCTTTGCTTGACATGTATGGGAAGTCTGTTCCATAGCATGGGCAGTCTCTGGGTTATGAACCTGTCCCTCCAGCATGTTTTGATGATTGTGGTGATGAGGTTGAAGTTTCTGGAGCATGTGGTGTGGATGGATTGGGATTTCTTTAGATGTAGCATTTCTAACCGGTCTGGGTCAGACATGGCTTTGTAAGTCAAGCAGAGATCGCCTCTAAGTAGGCAATATGAGAGAGAGAATAGTTGGAGTTTGAGTCTATCCATATAGGACAAACGTTTAAGGCCTAGGATCCTCTTTGTGAGGTACATTTGCGGCCTCTCCAGTTGTTGCAGGTGTTTAGTGAGGTACATGCCAAATGGGGCATTGTACTCGATGATTGGGCTAATGAGGGAAGAGTCAAGGGAGACAATGACCTGTTTCTTCCTGGATGCAAAACCCTTAGTAATGAGATGTACCACATAGAAGGACTTTGCCACTGTGGTCAGAATGTGGTGGTCAAAAGAGAAGTTGCTGTCAACCTGTGTTCCCAGATCTCTTCTAACTCCTGTGTTCAGTGGACTACCATCGATGTGGTAATTCATGAGAACCTGTTTTTTCCCAAAGGGGATGAAGACCTATTTTTTGGCATTGAGCTTAAGGCCGTGGTTCTGACACCAGTCGTTGGTCTCAGTGAGGCCTTTATGTAGGATGTCAACATCACTTGGGGAGTTAATAGCTCCCAAGTTGCAATTGTCTGCGAACTTTGTCAGCCAGAGTCCCTTCGTGTTGGCCTGCACTTCAAAGAAGTAGATATCAAACAGGAGCAGACCAAGGACTGAACCTAGTGGGACTCCACTTGTGACTGGTCGGCAGTCTGACTTGGAGTCAGCTACTTTCATACTGTGGGCTCGATCTGTGAACCAGTTTGCAACCCACCTAATGATATAGGTAGGTTGTATGAACCACCTTGCCTTCATCCACAGCTCTGGTGACTGACTCAAAGAAGTCGACCAAGTTGAGCAGGCATGATCTACCCTTCACAAAACCAAACTGTGTGGGATTCAGAGTTTGGAGATTCCCTATATCCTTGTTTATTAGGTCCATGATGATGCGTTCCATAGCTTTGCATATCAGACTCATCAGGCTAATGGAGCGATAGTTTTCAGGGTCTGTAGTCCCTTCTCCTTTGTGGAGAGGGATAACTGTAGCAATGCACCATTCGGTAGGGACAAAGCCTCAGGTGAAGCTGTGGTTGAACAGGGCACACAGGTGAGGTGCCAGTTCACTTTGTAGTTCCTGTAGAACACAGCCAGGGATATTGTCAGGTCCCATAGAAACTGTATTCTTGGCCTTGGACAGTGCTGTTTTAACCTGTGTAGCAGTAATATTGGGTGCCTGGCAATCTGCAGGTATTGTGATTGGTCTGGGGGGGTGTAAAGTTGGCACTTAATCTGTCGGCCAGTCTATTGGCAATATCTGTTGGCTCTGTATAGGAGTTACGATTGTGCAGTTGCTCAGAGCAAATCTGGGCATTGCCATGGAGATTCTTTATATAACTATAGAAGGCCTTGTGGTTGCCTTTACTATCTGCTGCAATTCTATTTTCATAGCTAGATTTAGAGGATTTGATGAGGGATCTCAACATTTTGTTGAGGCTGATAAGGGAGTTTTTCCAGTCTTGGGACTTCACCTTATTCCACATTAGTTTCCTCCTCCTGTTGTAGAGTTTGTTTATGGCAGCGTACCACTAGATTGGCTTCCTTTTTATGGAGGAGAATGTCTTGGTTCTATTGGATATGATGAGATCCATGCATTTGTGTACATTTTCGTACAGTGCATTGGTTTATTCGGTGGTCATTTAACTATTCTCCATTTGCATGGGTGCCATGAAGTTAGCCACCCCTGCTTTTAGGAGCCCAAAGTTAGCTTTGGAGAAGTTTTTCATGGTGTTTACCTGTGTGTGTATGTGTGTGTGTAGGTTGTGGATTTCCAAGATGATTAGTTTGTGGTTAGATCTAACCAGGGCAGAGTTGACTATTTGTGTAGAGCAACGGTCACCCATGTTAGTAATGACCAGGTCAAGGATGTTGCTACCTCTAGTGGGGGGTACATACGAGCTGGTCCAGGGCATTGGAATTAATGAATTCCAGGAAATGTTGGGCAAGTGTATTGTTATGAGTAGTTTTCCCAGTTAATGGAGGGGTAGTTGAAGTCGCCCAGTATGAGAGTGTTAGGTTGGACCCTAATATTCTGCAGGGTGCTTAGGAACGTGGAGTGTTAAGTCTTGGGACATGGTTGGGGACCTATAGCAGGCTACGACCTGAATCGCTGTCTTACCCAATGTTAGCTGCACCTGAAGTATCTCTGATGTGTTATGTTGGGCTACCAGTCTTGAGGTGTGAGCATCCTTTGAGTATGGAAACGCCACCACCTTGGGAGCTACAGTCCAAGTTTTGGGGCTGAAAGGTGTGTAATGAGTTCTAGCCTGGTAGTGCAGGGGTGCTTTCTGCTGCCTTGAACCAGGTCTCTTTTACAGCACAAATGTCGATGTTCTCCATTTTAAGGAGTGCTTTGAGTGAGTGCATTTTGAGATTTAGACTTCTAGAGTTGAGCAGCATGGCCCTCGGATTGCATTTGTTTGTAGCTGTTATGGTGGTAATTTGATCTTTGGAACACCGCCTAAAAAAAGGTACTATAGGGGTGGCAAAAGCCTTGGCCAGTATTTGGAAGCCCAGGGGTAACGGATGCAGGCCATCTCTGGCAAAGCATCGAGGTCCGTCAGTCATTTCATCCCAGGCAGACAGATACTGGATCCCCTTAGAATGACACCCGAAACTTAGCCAGTTGTTGAAATCAGTCATTTTCTGCTTATACTGTGGTATCATTTTTGGGTGATGGTAGGATGCTGCTCAGGGCTTGGGTCATACCCACCTGGGCTACATAATCAGAGAGCTCCTCCATGTCTCTTTTCATGTAGTCCAGGAAGGTACGTCTCCGGTCATTCACACCCACATGTACAGTGACAGAGTTATATTTGTACCTGTTGCTGAGGGACCTGAGTGCATGCATTATGTGGTGGATCCTGGCATCTGACGGGCAGCTGACTGTTACTTTCTCTTTATTCAACCTAGTGAGTGGGACATCAGTGTGCCTCACTGTCAAGTCACCTATGACTAGTGTGTTGGGCATGCTGTTTTGCTTTAGGGGCTCTGGTTGAGTGGCAAACTGTTTAGGAGAGTTATGTGTCTTGTGATTAGTGTTGTATTGTGTTGTGATGGTTGAGTGCATTTCTGCCTTGGTGGTCTCTGCTGTTTGGTTAGATTTTTATTGAGAGCCTCCGTGAAGGTGGGTGTAAGGTTTTTATTTTTCTGTGAAGGCAGTGCTGGTGTGTGTTCCGGAGGGCTGTGTGCTCCGTGTGATGTGGTGCAGGTGCTGACCTTCTCCTCTTGACCAGCTATCCTGGTCTTGGCTGGAGAGTGCATGGCATCCAATTTGGATATACAAGTGCATCTCCCACACGTTTGAGTGCTGGGAGGTAAGAGGAGAGGATTGTCAGTGTACATGAGGCAGTTGCTACATTGCCTTAGGATGCCCAAGTTCACCAGGTTAATAGAAGAAAGCACAGGGAACTGACCTTTAGACATGCCTGGAGGGGTGGGCATTAATAATAAGTACTGGAGTTGTTTCCTTATAGAACGTTTAGTGCTGGTAGCACTTTTGTGTGCTACAGTAATTGCTACAAGTAGTCTGGTAAAGTGCTACATTAATAAGCTACTAAAAGTGCAGGTGAGGAGAGAACTAGCAAATCTAACAGAAAAATTGAAGAGCAGACTTTGGCACCGCTCAGAAGCTTAGAAACAGTCCTGGATACAACAGATCTGTATCTGGACTAGACTAGTTACAGGAAAGGTGGGAAATGAGCGCAAACGCCGGCTTTTAAAACACAGTTGAAGAGATGGAAAAAACTGCACAAATGTTCAATAAACTACGATTTCTGGGCCAGAAACCACTCCTCTTGTGGTAGGCAGGCTACCTAGTGCTTACCACTCCCACTGATAAGCTAGAAGGCCTCCCTCCGACACAGAAAGGTTTGGGGGGGCTCAGAAGCTTACATACAGTCCTGCATACAGCAAATCTATATCTGGACTAGTCTAGTTACAGGAAAGGCGGGAAAGAAGCGCAAATGTGGGCTTTTAAACCAGAAAGTTGAAAGAGATGGAAAAAACTGCCCAAATGGCCAGTAAACTACAATTTCTGGGTCAGAAACCACTCATGGTAGATAGGCTACTTAGTGCTTACCACTCCTGCTGATGAGGTAGAAGGCTTCCTTCCAACACAGAAAGACTTGGGGACTCAGAAGCTTACAAACATTCCTGGATACAGCAAATCAAATCTATCCTAGAGAAATCTACTTGGTCTTCCATTCATACTTTCATAAATCATTATCAGGTGGATGCCTTTTCCAGAGCATGTTTCACCAGAACCAACCTTAAAGTGTACTGGACTCCAGCTCTCTTCCTTAGACCAATCTAGCTAAACTGCAAGTATTTCTGCTTCTTGAACTGTTTTAAACTGTTTAAAGTTGTTTTTGCACCTGCACTTTTAAAGTTTGTCCTGTTTGTTGCATTTACCTGTTGAGGCTACACACTCAAGTGTGCTAGCCTGTGTTACATATTTATTGCATTTTCCTGCGGTTTGTTGCAAAAAAAGAAAAAAAAAATTATCCTCATTTCCCGTCTTTCCTGACCTAGAGTAGTCCAAATACAGGCTTTGCTGTATTCTGGACTTTTGGAAAGTTCCTGTGTTGCCCATTTCCTTTCTTGGATAAAGGGAGGCTTCTTTGTTCACCAGTGGCAGTGAGGAGCTTAGAGCAGCCTATCTATCCCTGGAGGAGTGTTCCCAGCACAAGAATCTGGTAGTCTATTGGCCATTTTGGGCCAATTTCTAGCTCTTTCAAGTCCCCCTGTATAAAACCCGCTTTAGCACGGCTTTGCGCAATTTTGTGCATAGCGCAGCATCAGGCAGCGCCGCTTAATTGGGTTTAAAGCATTCTCGGCTCCATAAAGTCTGCTCTTCACTTTTTCCCTTAGAACTGATCTAGTTCTCATAATAAACACCCTATTCCTACTCTAAAGCCTGGCACTTGCTCACTAAAGCAATTATATAAGTCAGCACTAAAAAATTAAAAACACTATACCCTCACAAACTCCCCGTGAGTACCTTGTTCCCCATTGGCCCTTTTTTTCAATTATAAAGGAATTCCCAATACTATTCTAGCATGTCCAAAGGTCAGTTGTCAATCTCCTCTTCGGTCCAGCTGGTGAATCTTGAGGCAATGTTACAACTGCCTCATGTACACAGACAACCCTCTCCTCCTCCCAACAAATTCCAACACATGTGAGAGATGCAACCATATAGCCAAACTGGAGGCTAAGCTCTCTCAACTCAGTACTGGCGTAACCAGTCAGGAGGAGAAGGAAACCACACTCACTACAATTCCAGTGTCACATAGACCTACCATGACAGCAAACCAAACACATAAACACAAAAAAACATAGTCGGAGGCTCTAAATAAAAATCTACCTAAGCAGCAGAGACCTCCAAAGCAGACACCCAAGCATCCATTACCCCAAAACAAAACACGTGCAGCTCACAAAGCCAGTGTGCCAAACAGTCACAGCTCTTAAGGCTAAACAACACACCTGATACACTTGTAATAGGTGACTCTATCGTCAGGCACACTGACGTCCCGCTCCCCAGGCTGAACAAGGAGAAGGTCACGGTGAGCTGCCTGTCGGGCGCTAGGATCTGCCACATAACACAAGCACTCAGGTCACTCCAAGGCAAGTACAAATATGACTCAGTCATTGTCCATGCTGGTATGAATGACCGGAGACGTACCTCCCTGGACTACAGGAAAAGAGACATAGAGGAGCTCTCTGAGCATGTAGCCCAGGCCGATATGACCCTGACCTTGAGTAGCATCTTACCCTCACCAAGAATGATGCCACAATATGAAGACAAGATGATCAATTTCAACAATTGGCTTAAGTATTGGTGTCATTCAAAGGGGATCCAATGCCTGTCAGCCTGGGATGACATGCTTGACAAGCCACGATGCTTTGCTAGGGACGGCTTGCACCTGTCACCCCTGGGCTTTCAGATATTGCCAAAGGCTCTTGCCACCCCCATAGTGCCTTTTTTAGGCAGTGCTCAAAAGACAAACCCACCTCCATAGGTATCACAAGGGATAAGAAACTAAGAGTAATGCTACTCAACGCCAGAAGTCTAAACCTCAAGATGCACACACTCGAAACTCTCCTTAGCATGGAGAACATCAATATCTGTGCAGTAACAGAAACCTAGTTCAAGGCTCCCGAGAGCACCCCAGCACTACCAGGTTATACCGCATACCATGCTTTTCGGCCCCAAAACTTGGACCGAACCACAAAAGGAGGGGGAGTATCAATATTCGTCAAAGATACCCACACCTCCAGGTTGGTGGCACAGCACGAAGCATCAGAGACTATCCATGTGCAACTAACAGTGGGTAAAACTGCCTTCCAGTGCCTGCTACAGACCACCCTCCCAAACCCAGGAACCCCACTCGGCCTTCCTGAGAACACTGGAAAATATGACTGTCTCTCCAAACACCATTATATTGGGCGACTTCAACTACCCAAACGACTGGGAGCATTACTCTAGCTCCAACACCCTAGCCCAAAGGTTCCTAGAATTTATAAACTCAAATGCTATGGAACAACTTGTTACTACTCCCACAAGAGGAGAAAACATACTGGACCTGATCATCATCAACATGGGGACTCTATGCTCCAGACCAGAAGTGTATCCCTCACTGGTAAGATCAGACCATAAACTAATCTCACTGGATATTCACATCCTGACCCCACCCCCTGCCCAGAAAACCACAGTGAAAAACTTCTCTAAAGCAAATTTCACACTCCTCAAAACCGAGGTGGAATCCTTCAAAGCCCCTGGATGTGTGGAAAATACGGCCCAGACTGCAGAATCCTTTATAAAAGCATTCTATGAACACCTTCAGGAATGCATGGATCATGCAGTCCCAAATAAAACCAAGACCCAATCCTCCAAAGGCAGACGTCCTGTCTGGTGGACCCCAGCCATAAACAAACTATACAATAGAAGGAGGAAGCTACTACATGATAGAGCAAAATCCCAAAAAGGGAAGGCATCTCTGATCAGTATTAGCAAAAAACTACAGGCACTCATAAAATCGTCTAAGGCCAGCTTAGAGAGACAAATTGCACAGGACACTAAGGATAATCACAAGGCTTTCTTTAGTTATGTCAGGAACCTGGGTGGGAATTCCCAGATATGCTCAGAATTGGTCCAAAATGACAAAAAATACACCAAACCCACAGACATTGCCAACATCCTAGCTGACAGGTTCAGCGCAAACTCCCCCCCCACCAAAAGGGCAAATATCTATCCCAGCAGTGTGCTGCCCCCCTGACATCTCAGATGCTCAGGTAAGAGCCGCCCTCCCCAAAGCAAAAAACACAGCATCAATGGGACCAGACAGTGTCCCGGGCTGCGTCCTACATGAACTCCAAGAAGAGCTAAACCTAAACATAAAACTACTGTTCAGTCTCAGCCTTACTACAGGATATGTACGCAAAGATTGGCCTACAGCAACAGTGGTCCCTCTCCACAAAGGTGGTGCCTCAACAGATCCTGGAAACTATCGCCCCATAAGCCTGACTAGCTTGGTCTGCAAAACCTTGGAAAGGATCATCATGGACCTCATAAATAAAGATATTGGGGACCTACAGACACTGGATCCTACCCAGTTCGGCTTTAAGGGCAGATCCTGCCTCTTAAACCTGGTCGATTTCTTTGAAACAGTCACCAAGGCCATTGACGAGGGGAAGGTGATACACACAGCCTACCTGGACCTCGCAAAAGCCTTCGATACAATACCCCACTCGGGCATTATAGATAAGCTCACCAGCTTAAATATAAACCCCTATGTCACTAGATGGGTTGCAAACTGGCTCAAGGACAGAACCCACATGGTTAGAATTTCTGGAGCCATGTCAGGCTCCAAACCAGTTACAAGTGGTGTCCCACAAGGCTCAGTCCTGGGACCACTCTTGTTCGGTATATATTTCTCTGAGGTACAGGCCAACACGGAAGGACTGTGGCTGACCAAGTTCGCAGATGACTGCAAACTGGGTGCAATAATCGACTCTCCAGCCGACACAAGCATCCTCCAAAAGGGCCTCATAGAAACAGACAACTGGTGCCAGAGCCATGGCCTCAAGCTAAACGCCAAAAAGTGTATAGTCATCCCCTTTGGCAAAAACAAAGTGCCCACAAATTACCACATAGGTGGTAATCCATTAAGTATGGAAGAAGTAATTAGGGACCTGGGGACCCAAGTTGATAGCAATCTTTCATTCGACAACCACGTGGCCAAAGTGGTTAGAAAAACATTTTATATAGCCCACCTAATCATGAAGGGATTCACATCTAGATCAGGGGAGGTCATCGTGCCTCTTTACTCATCCCTCATCAGGCCCATAATTGAGTACAATGCCCCTTTTGGGATGTACCTTACCAGACACCTGCAGCAACTGGAAAGACCCCAAAAGTACCTCACCAAGAGGATCAAAGGGCTCAAACAGATGCCATATGCTGCCCAGTTAAAGAAACTCCAGCTCTACTCAGTGGCATACCACCTGCTCCGAGGTGATCTGTGCCTGACGTATAAAGCCATGTCCAACCCGGAATTAATGGACATGCTGCACCTCAGAAAATCCAAATCCCATCGTGCTACACGCTCAAGAGACTTGAACCTCAGCTGTGAAATAAATAGGACATGCTGGAGGGACAGATTGATAACCCAGAGGCTCCCTTCACTCTGGAATAAAATCCCAGTCCAGGTTAGGCAGAGTCCCTCATTTCCTCTCTTCAAGAGGAATCTTGCTGAGTGGATGGGAGATCGTAGGTTTACCCCGGGTATCACTTCTGTGTCACTGTTAGACAGAGGCACAGTATACTAACCTCGAAAAAAGGCATAGCAAAATTAATTTAAAATGGGTGGCGAAAGCCAAACACACTCTGGCTAGACTTATAAATGCCCTAGGGCAGATAGCCTAGTATGAACCTATGAACCTGTGAACCTTTGGGAATCATCTCATAAGTCAGCAATAATGATGAAAAATTATACAGTCATGTTAAGAACTTGCCATAACAGCAGAAATTTGAATAAGTCATTGTTGCAATATATGCATCCTCCTCCTTTCTTCAAATGTATTTTTTTTTTTTTTTTTTTACTTTTCTTGTTTTTTTTTTATTCTTGGCTGAGGTGAACCTTTCCCTTACTTTTTCCCCATCTGATAAAGCCTATCTGTTCTCTTTGAGCGTTATGCTTGGTCTTTCCTCCTGGAGCAAGAAAGTTCTGGGGATTTTCACACTGATGCATATCTTAAGTACCAGTATGCACTCTTGTCAAGACGTCATAGGTTGAAGTTGCAGCACAAGAGGAAGGTGCCTAAGCTTTTGTAGACTTTTCAGATGTGTGGCATCCTTGGCAGGACATGTAGAGTAAGTCAGTAATAGTACAAGAGTGACTTGTTTGAACATCTGTTCTGGTAAATTCTTACACAACTGGAATGTCTCTTCTGTGAGGTGCTTGGACTGCTGAGATTCTGATGATGATGATGAGGAGGAACTAGACTAATAGACAGACATGCCCTTCCCTCTAGCTTATGGTCACAGATTGTGAGTTATTTCTGACTTGTTGCAAGATTTTGATATTGTCTTCACAACTGAGACCTGGAAGGATGTTAATTTTTGTCAGCATCTAGCCACTGCTGTTTCACCATGAGTCTTAATTGTACATTGTCCTAGAATAGGTAGAATTGGAAGTGGGTTTGTAATCAGGTTGTCCAAAGTGAACACTAGAGAGAACAACTTCTTTGAACATGTTCTAGTTGCAGGAGCAAACTGTAAGTTTCTCCTTGTCTTCTATCTACCAGGGAGTGCAGGGGCATTCCTACAAGAGTTCACTGATTTCCTCATTGACTCAGTCTTGGGTCACCAGCATCTAGTCATGCTGGGTGACTGAAATATCTGGTTGGATGATGAAACTGTGTCTCTAGCTAAACAATTATTACCTGTGCTTTGCATACACTTGATTTTTTTTTTTCTAATGGATGTGGTCACCACTTACTTGGCAGGGAGACCAGTCTTGTGGTTAGATCACTTCCTGGTCAACCCCTGCATCCCCCCAAACTCATATACATTAATGTCAAGGATGCACAACAGTAGAGAGGCCAAACTTCACTGTCAACAAATGTAGTTTGATTGAATGGACCGATCATTTCATTTTCAACAAAACTACACCCTGTGACCTGACACACTGCCATATGCTAAATCAGAAAAGAATAGGAAATTAGATTGTCAAACATTTCTGCACTATTAGTTTCCTTGTCTGGAAGTGAAGATTTTTCATTATACTAATCATGTTAGTTCAGATGTTGTTTTCAGAAATGCTCCTTCAGTTCTTATTGGAAAGTGGTACTTACAGTGCAGATACCCTAGTTGAAGATTGTAATAAATTTCCCTCTCTTACTTTGGACTCCTTGGCTCTGGGTCATGTCTGCCCTGTCCTTTCCTGTGGGTTCACCTGAGACAGCTTTTTGTATTTTTTGTCAAGCTCCTCACTTACAGAATCTGCTACCTCAGTGGCTCCAAGAATGCCTGTCTGTTGGCTGGCTTTAGGAAGGCACTAAGGACTTATTTATTTGAAATGGATTTAGATAGTGTAATTTGATTGTTATGAATTGTATATTTTAGTTATGTTTGTTTGATAACTAAGCTTTTAAATACAGAAGACCTATCCTTGAGTTGCTGTCTCACTTTTTGGAAATGTGACCTCCCAAACCTAGTAGCTCTAAGTTCTGTCCTGGAACCCCTCATAAGAGTCTTTGAAACTGCTTCCCTGGAGCTACATTCCCAGCACTCTCACACAACACACGACCAGTAAGAAATGTGAATACTTTTATACGATTCAGGGTCCTTGTATGTTCATATACCAAAAAAAAAAAAAAAACATTGTGAGCCCAGATACTGTGCCTCTGGAGTCTGCTGAGGGAACTAGACATACTCCTGGGCATTGTAAACTTTTCAATGCACTAGTCATATCCACCAGTTGGAGGTGTGTTGATTTACGTCAAAAATAAATAACACCTCAAGGCTGGTCAAACAGGACAATGCACTGGAGTTGCTCCAAATTCAAATCCCCAAAGGCCAAATCCAATACCACATCCTAGCAAGCCATAGGTCCTTCTCTATGACTCAGGAAACACATACCATCTATTTAAACTTATGGAAACACTCCTCGTCCAACCCAATGCCATATTTGTGGGTGACTTTAATTACCCCAGTATTAACTGGGAATCCTATATGACACCAAATGCACAGGCACAGAGATTCCTGGGTTTTCTAAACACAAACTCCCTGGATCAGACTGTCAGTACACTAACCAGGGGATCAACCATACTGAATCTGGTCCTCACTAATATGGGAGAGTGCTGCACACGCCATACTGTAATGCCTTTCTGGTACACTAACCAGGGGATCAACCATACTGAATCTGGTCCTCACTAATATGGGAGAGTGCTGCACACGCCATACTGTAATGCCTTTCTGGTAAGGTCAGACCTCAATATGGTCTCCTTTTGAAGTAAAAATAAAACCAGGACCCCCAGATAAACCTGAAATATTCAAGAATTACTCGAAGGCTAACCTCCTGCTATTAAATGAAAACCTGGCAAAATGTCAAGCCCCCATAAACCCTGAGAACATTGCTGCCTATGCAGAACTGTTCACAAAAACCTTGTACAAGCATTTTAATAGCTGCATAGATGCAGCTGTACCCACCAGGAAGAAGTACAGAACTAACTCAAAAAAACAAGCCACCCTGGTAGAATCACAAAATCAATAGGCTGTATAACAGAATGAAGAAGATCAATGCAAAAAATTGTAGGTGCAGCACCCAGCAGGAGAAAAGCGCACTCATCAACCTAAACAAACAACTCAGAGGAAAGATAGTGTACCAGATCCAAAGTTGAGGTAAAGTTTTGACCTCCCTGGCCAAGGACAACTACAAGGCATTATTTAGCTATGTCAGCAACCTCAAAGGCAATGCACAATTGTGTGCAGAGCTCATTGTAAATGGTGCCACCTATATTGAGCCAGAAGATATAGCAAACTTACTGGCTGATAAATTCAGCTCCAACTTTACCCCTCTCTCCACCTCAACCTTCCCTCAGAAAGTACTATCAAATACAACTCCCCCCTGCTATCATTTGGCAGCAGGTCCTTAATTCTCTCTCTCTCTGCCCCCCCCCTCCCCGAAGTACTGCATCAATGGGCCCAAACAGTATTCCAGGATGCATTCTAAATAGCATGAAACATGACCTATCAGTCTGTCTGGAATTGCTTTTTAACTGTAGCCTCCAAACAGTCTTTGTGCCTCATGAATGGAGAATAGCAACAGTCATCCCTCTGCACAAAGGTGGGCCATCTGCAGACCCTGGAAACTAAAGACGCATAAGTCTTTCTAGTCTTGTATGTAAAGCCATGGAAAGAATTAGCACGGGAATGATCAGTAGTGCTATTGTAAACGTCCAGACAGTGGACCCAACCCAGTTTGTTTTTTTCAAGGGCAGGTCATGCCTACTCAACCTGGTGGTCTTCTTTGAGAAGGTCACCAAAGCAATGGATGAGGGCAAAGTGTTTCACACTACCTACCTTGACCTGGCCGAGGCATTTGATTACAGTACCCATTCAGGCATTGTTGACAAACTCAATAGGTTATGTTAAAACCTGTATGTCATGTGGTGGCTAGCCAACTGGCTCACATGACCCAGAAGTTAGAATTGGCGATTCCACCTCTACAAAGAGGCCAGTCACAAGTGGAGTCCCTCAGGGATCTGTCCTTGGACCACTCCTTTTTGGCATATACCTTTCTGAAGTCAAGGCCAATGTCAGTGGTCTTTGGCTGACTTACATCTGCAGATGATTGCAAATTAAAAGCTGTCATTAAATCCCGCACTGGCACAAATGTTCTGCTGGAAGGGCCGACATGCAGTAAAACAAAATGCCAAGAAATGCATAATAGTATCTTTTGGGAAGTCAACCACCCTTGCTATCATGTTGACAACAGACCCCTTAGATTTGACCCAGTAGTCAGAGATTTGAGGAGAAATCCTTCTATGTTGTGCAACTTGTAAACAAAGGTTTGGCATCTAAGTCCAAGGAAGTAATTGTTCCACTGTATTTGGCATTCATCAGACCTATCATTGAGTACAATGCCCCCTTTGGTATGTAACTAACCAGACATATCCAACAATTGGAACATCCACAGAGGTTCCTCACTAAAAGAATATAGAGCATAAGTAAAATATCCTATGCAGCCTGCCTCAAGGTCCTATTCTTGTATTGTCTCCTGCAGGCTTTTAGGGAGAGATCTATGCTTGGCATACAGGACATTGTCAGACCCCACTCTGATGGACCTCTTGCATATGCACAGGACAAACAGCACCAGAATTGCCTGTTCTAAAGACTTGAACCTTGCCTGTGATATACATAGGACCTGCTGGAGAGACAGGTATGTATCCCAAAGACCACCCTGTCTCTAGAACAGGCTCCACATCCATGTGAAGCAGAGTTGCTCCCTAACCCAATTCAAGTGCAGCTTGACCAATTAGATGGGGAGCAGGAAATGCATCCCTGGTTTGGCACCCCAACCTGTAAATGGTTCACCTCCCAGGCCCCTACTTGTAAATGCTTCATATCCCAAGCCCCTGCTTACACTTATCAAGGGTATCAGAATTTGTCAAAGATTTGAGATGCATGACTAGGTTTAAAAAGGCCCTTGTGGTCATTAGCCTTGTAAACACCTATGAATATAGTCCAGACATTTGTAGCAAGATTTTTGCTGTGTGCTTTGCTGCACAATATAGAATTGTGCAGACAGAGCAACAGGTGAACATCAGTCACAGCAGCAGCAGAAAGAGGGCAGGACATTCGGGAAAGGGACCTGCAGTAGTACCACTGTTGAAACGGAAATTATCTAATATATCTTAACACTGGCAGAAAGGTGAGATCTGGTCCACAGCAATAAGCTGTGACACTGCCAACAGACGTGTTATCACACCCAGGCTGAGGAAGTCACGCTGTGTATTAGGCATCATCATACTCTCACAAACCAGGATTTGGGCAGAGCACAGTCATCATTTCCAACGTGTGCGTGTGTGTGTGTGGGGGGGGTGGTAACCAATAGCCACATACTCTTTTGAGTGACAAGTCTGGCATTATATCTTTTAGTGGTGGGGGCAATCTGCCATGATATGACCATAGGTGATATCCCAATGATGTTCGACGTTAGATCACTGTTGCAATATGTATTGTTATATCCTGCTTGGGATATGACCACCAGCTAGCTTTCATAGCTTTAGAGCACCTTTCGTACAGTAGTATTGGTAGGGTGGGGTGAGAGGGGCATCTGCCTTGGGAGCAAGTGTTGAGCGGGGCACGATCAGCCAGTCCCGATCTCTTTTTAATGCAATACCAGCTTTTAAAAGCTGATTTGATGTTGTCCTTTTCATTCTTCTGAACTTATGGGTTACAGATCCGACCAGATCTGACTTGGCTGCATTCTACAGACTTTGGGTCCAACTCTCAAGCTCCACCCTTTACCCATAATGCCCTAGCCCATTCCCAATACCTCAGATCTTGTTTGCCTCCATCTCGCCCTGACACGGATCCACTCTGAGCATTTTTCAGGTTGTGTAGTAAGTATTAGTGTTAAAACCTCTTAATTTCTATTTCTAATTAACTACTTACTTTATAGTTCCTCTCTTAGATTTTTGGATTTCTTCTATCTTTTAGCTCTCTACCTTAGCAAGGTAACTTTTATGTACCATTGTTGGTACCTTTCTTTATATATACGATTTCCTATCCCTTTTCTTACTCGGATAGACAGGGTATTCTTAACTGTTGTTGGTAGTCCTATTTGTGCAGAGTTAGTCTGCTTTAATTAAAAAAAAGTTGTATTTTACTTATCTGTCTTATTCTTTTTTCTTGTTATTGACAGATTACTATGGCTGAGAAGCCTTCAGGTTTTAAACAAATGCACTTCCTGTGGGCACAAAATTCCAGATTTATATGCCCACAGGGAGTGTGTTCATTGTTTGGGAGCAGCACATTTGGGTCTGAACTGTACCATTTGTGCCATGTTAACTCAAGGGCAGTTGTGGACAAGCTGGCCTCAAAGGGTTATTACCTCCATCATCTTCATCTGCGGCTCAAATCCCCAGCAAAATGGAGCATAAGAAACTATCGCAGCTCAAATCCCCAGCAAAATGGAGCATAAGAAACTATCTCCACCAAAGTCTCCAAAGACTTCTTCATCCTCAAAACCTCCACAAAAACATACAACCATCTTCGGATCTGATGAGAAAAGCTATGGATCCTAAGTCTTTGGGTCCAGTAGTTATTTCAGTCAGTCCCACTATTCAGTCTGTGGATCCAAAACCACCGTATCTGACTCCTAGTACTTATACACTGAGAACACATTTATCTCAGTTCATGGTCGATCCTATTTCTCCTCTATTCCATTCTCTACTAATGCAAACACAGAGAAAACACTCCAGAACTCCGTCTACGACCTCAGTCTACTACCTCATCTTTCAGATCCTCCAGGAAGTGGACGCTGTTTTTAACAAAATCTCACCAAGGTGACGCTGGTATATAGACTGTATTTTCTATAGCATATATCATGGACAGAAGGTGCAAAAGTCCCAGGATGAAAAAGTGCCTAACTCTGGTAGGCGCACTGGTGCCAGGAATGGACAAAAAATGACAGTATTGAATCCTCAAGACATGGAAACGTTCTTACAATGGAGTGAGGTCAGGCTCTGGGACAACGACCCCTGTTGTAGAAGGTAGTAGTAGTGCACAAAAGTCACAAAACTTGATGGGCCAAAGAAGAGTCATAAAGATGATAGTGGACTATTGAGGATAAGAAGGAAATTGCAGTGTTACTATTGTGCAAGAAGCCCAGAATTTCTGGACAGAAGTTGTACAAAAGATTGAGAAAAATTAGAGGAAAGAAAAATACTTGCAGAGGAAAAACTGTCAAAAGCTTCAAATGCAAATTTGCCTTATTAATATAATATGTTCATAAAAAACATTATATAAATCAAGAAAAGAATTTATAATCGTACTTAGATATGTTATTGATACATGTAACTCCGTATTAATTGCAGGAGGAGTCATTTCTGGGCACATTGCAGGTGCTGTAAAGAGCACTTTTGGCAAACATCAAAGATTGAAACAACACTAATTTCATGAACTTTAATCATGCTTTGACTTATTAATGGGGTCCATTCCTGTCATGTTATTGGAAACCCAAAAGACATGGAGAAATTAAAACAAGAGTCTTTCTGAAGCAGAAGTGGATAGGGTGATGAGAAAGTTCCACTGAGCTCAGATCCAGAAGGGGGTTATACCTGCTGTGGCTCCCATTGGATTTGTGAGCCTTCCTGCCACTGCCCATACAGTTGTATCTCCTTCTTCAATCTGTCTTTTGGTTTTAGAGCCCCAGGATCCAAGAGTACAGTTGTCAGAGCTGAAGAGAATTACATCTTCTCTGACCATTTCTGCTCTTATTCCTTCAGATCAGGATGAATCTGAACCAAAGCTAAAGAGTTGGATCCATGGGGTCAGGATCTAATCCGATGTTGGATCCCTCCTTGCCCCAGGAGCCTTGGAGCTAGATAGCGCTGGTCCGGCTCCCTCCTTGAGGCATGGATCTGGACAAAGTCGTGATCTGCCTGCTTTGGAAATCTTGGCTCCAGTGTGGCCGGCTACAGCTTCTTCTGGTCTGTTTACCTTCGAGGTTGTGAAGAGGGTGTTCTCTCATTTATCTTTCCATACTCAATAGAACCAAGATGCTCTCCTCCAAAATAAGGAAGCCAGTCTGGCTGGTCCTAGTATTACTGCTGCACATGTTAAAACAACACTGGCCAAGGCCAAGAATACAGCTTCTGCGGGACCTGACAATATCCCTGGCTGTGTTCTACATGAACTACAGAGTGAACTGGCATCTCACCTGTGTGCCCTGTTCAATCACAGCCTCCCCTCAGGCTTTGTCCCTACCAAATGGCACACTGTTATAGTCATCCCTCTCCACAAAGGAGGAGCGACTACAGACCCTGGGAACTATCGCCCCATTAGCCTGACAAGTCTGATATGCAAAGCTATGGAATGCATCATCATGGACCCTAATAAACAAGGATGCAGGGAATCTCCAAACTCTGGATCCCACACAGTTTAGTTTTGTGAAGGGTAGATCATGCCTGCTCAACTTGGTCAACTTCTTTGAGTCAGTCATCAGAGCTGTGGATGAAGGCAAGGTGGTTCATACAGCCTACCTTGATCTGGCCAAGGCCTTTGATACTATCCCCCGACTCGGGAATCCTAGGAAAACTCACTATGCTAGGCATCAACCCCTATATCACTAGGTGGGTTGCAAACTGGCTCACAAATGGAACCCACAGTGGGAAAGTGGCTGACTCCAAGTCAGACTGCCCACCAGTCATGAGTGGAGTCCCACAGGGATCGGTCCTAGGTCCTCTCCTGTTTGGTATCTACTTCTCAGAAGTCCAGGCCAACACGAATGGACTCTGGCTGACAAAGTTCGCAGACGGTTGCAAGTTAGGAGCCATTAACTCCCCAAGTGATGTTGACATCCTACAGAAACGCCTCACTGAGACCAACAACTGGTGTCAGAGCCATGGCCTTAAGCTCAATGCCAAAAAATGTCGTCATCTCCTTTGGAAAAAAACCCAGATCCCATGAATTACCACATCGATGGTAGTCCACTGAACACAGAAGGCATTATAAGAGATCTGGGGACACAAATGACAGCAACCTCTCTTTTGACCACCACATTGCCACTGTGATCAGAAAATCCTGTGTGGCACATCTCATTACTAAGGGTTTTGGATCCAGGAAGAAAGAGATCATAGTCTCCCTCTACTCTTCCCTCATTAGGCCAATCATTGAGTACAATGCCCCATTTGACATGTATTTCACTAGACACCTGCAATAACTGAAGAGGCTGCAAAAGTACCTCACAAAAGGAATCCTAGGCCTTAAACACTTGTCCTATATGGACAGACTAAAAAAAAGCTCCAACTATTCTATGTCTCATATCGCCTACTTAGCAGCGATTCTGCTTGACTTACAAAGCCATGTCTGACCCAGCTCTGTTAGAAATGCTACATCTAAAAGAATTCCCAGTCCCTCCGCACCACACGCCCCAGAGACCTCAACCTCATTACCACAATCAGCAATGTGCTGGAGGGGCAGATTCATAACCCAGAGACTGCCCATGCTATGGAATAGACTTCCCATACATGTCAAACAGAGCACCTCACTGGCCCTCTTCAAGAGAAATCTTGATGAGTGGATGGGAAGTAGAAAATTCACCCCGGGATCACTCCAGTGGCTCCACTCGACAGAGCCACTGGGAATTAAGGTCAGATGGCACAATGCCAGGGTAATCCTATGGGCTAGGCTTGTAAAGGCTCCAGGGCTATTAGCCTAGTACACACATATGAACCTATAAGAGATCCAGTCTGTCATATGTCCTTGATTCCTACACCCTTTCTCTCTCTATGGTTCTGAGCTGTGATCTCATCAGACCTACTCCATCTAGCATCTAGACAGTTCCTATGCAAGAACTACCCCCTGTCTTTGGACACCTCCCAAGAGCATCCTGCTGAGGAGGTTCACTGAAAGAGAATGTGTAAAAAGAGACACATAGATTGCCCCTTGAAATTTCTCACTGAAGATACTGACTTCGAAGGGAAAGGGTCCCCCAGATCACCACATTATGACGTCTCATTTGGGGACATTTTGGAAATCCTTTAGCAACAAGATGGTTAGTCATCAGATAATCCTTCCGGAGTCTGTATTTCCTCGTGACAGAAAAGGCCTGCGAAATTAGGGTTTCTGAGATTCCTTTCCAGATGGACCCATTCAGCACTCCTGAAGTGCTGCCTGACTGCCCACCTTTGGAGGCAGTCGGGGGACACTTGTCTTTGCACCCAGACACCTGGGCTGCTATAACAAAAGATTCTTGGGTGCTAAAAATAATATCCAGAGATTACTTTATGCCATTTTCCCAAATGCTCGCTTAACTGATCTTCAGGATGCATGCTATCACATCAAAATAAACAGATGCTCCTGAAGACACTTGATCTTTCGTTTGGGAACCAGTCACTACCAGTTCAGAGGACTGCCCTTTCGACTCACCACAGCCCTCAGGGTGTAAAGTGTATGGCAGTGGTAGCAGCTCACCTGATACTGCAGAATGAGTGTTTTAATAACTAGATGACTGGCTTCTCACCGCCCCAACCATGCAACACCTAAAACAGTCTAGGGAGTATTTGCTCCACATTTGCCAGTCACTAGGCATTACAGTCAATATTTCCAAATCCAAACTGCTACCAGTACAGAATTCATTACTGCTCATCTAAACACAATAAGTCAGATTGTGAATGTATGATGAGGAGGTAAATAAGGAATCGGGTCTTGGGTTCATCAAATTCTTTCTCATCCTGTTCCTCCTGGCAGACTTGTCCTTCAGGCCCTAGGTTCCATGGCAGCATCTATAGTATTAGTCCCATTAGCACGTTACTATATGCGTATTTTTCAGTGGACTGTAGTTGTTCTGTGGTCTATTCTTTGACCGTATAACAGAGCCCTTGCAAGTACAGCAACTGCACGGCCTCAAAAAGAATAATTTCACATAAAAAACACAAGGCCAACAGACTGTGGTATAGAAATGCTTTAATAAAGCATATAAAAAAAGAGCAATCACAAACCGGTTTCAGCTGAGCAAGTTAAGCAGCCTTCATAAGTGTTAGGTGAAAAAACATAAAAGTCAATGCCCTTATATAGCCCAATATACAAACAAAATTCATGCTCATTGGTTAATCAAAAATTTTCTTTAAGCCCTGGTGGAAATAAACCACGCAGCTTAATTATCCATTTTGTTTGTATATTGGGCTATATTAGGGCATTGACTTTTGCTTTTTCACTTAACATTGATGAAGGCTGCTTAACTTGCTCAGCTGAAACCGGTTTGTGATTGCTCTGCTTTTATATGCTTTATTAAAGCATTTCTATATCACAGTCTGCTGGTCTTGTGTTTGTTGATGTGAATTGATTCTTTTTGAGGCCTTGCAGTTGCCGTACTTGCAAGGGCTCTGTTACATTCATACGGTGGTTTTCCCCTTGCTGTTGGCCTGTAGTTTGCTGCACATCTATGTATGTGCTGCTTTATCTGCTCATTGGACATTTGTTATTTATTATTTTTTAACAAACTGTTATATGCCTACTCTACACCTGTGGATTACTAAACAAAACTGTGGATCTTTTGTGTGCTGCTTTCTAGTACTTTACAAGTGTGGAATTGTCTTTATGGTTCAAAATTGTGGATTTGGCTTCAACATGCACGTCCATTTAGGTTCATAGGTAGGTACTAGGCTATCTGCCCAAAGGCATTTATAAGCCTAGCCGAAATGTGTTGGCTTTCGCCTCCCCCTTAGATTAGTTCCCTGTGCCTCTGTCCAGCAGAGCCATTGAAGTGATCCTGGGGTAAACTTTCTGTTATCCACTTGTCAAGGTTTCTCTTGAAGAGTGTTAGCAAGGAGCTCTGCCTTATGTAGATTGGAATCTTGTTCCAGAGCATGGGAAGTCTCTGGGACAGGAATCTATCCCTCCAGCACATCCTATTTTTTGTTGTGGTGAGGTTTAGATCCCTGGAGCGTGTAGCTCAAGGGGATATGGTTTTATTTAGGTGGAGCATGTCCATCAATTCTGGTTTGGACATGGCCTTGTATGTCAGGCAGAGATCACCTCTGAGGAGGCGGTATGCAACCGAGTACAGCTGGAGTTTCTTCAGTTGAGCTGCATAGGGCATCTGCTTGAGGCCAGTGATCCTTTTGTTGAGGTACTTCTGTGGTCTTTCCAGTTGTTGCAGGTGTCTTGCAAGGTACATCCCAAATGGGGCATTGTACTCTGTGATGGGTCTGATGAGTGATGCGTAGAGGGGCCCAATGACCTCTTTTGATCTGGATGCAAACCATTTTGTGATTAGGTGGGCCACATAGAAGGATTTTCTAACCACTTTGGCAATGTGATTATCAAAGGAGAGGTTACTATCTACTTGGGTCCCCAGATCCCTTATTACGTCTTCCGTATTTAGGGGGCTACCACCACAGGCAACAGGCTGTACAATGGGACAATACTTTATCTTCCCACTTCCCAATCACTCTAGGGGTCCCGCAAGGATCTATATTAGGCCCATTACTCTTCTCCATCTTTACAAATGACCTTCATTCTGTAATTCCTCAAGCTGACTATATCCAATACGCTGATGACTGCACACTCATATGCGCTGCTGCTTCTCAATTAGAACTTCAGTCACTAACCCAAATGACCTTTAGTACAGTTGAAAACTGGCTCCTACAAAGACATCTTATCCTTAACCCCAAAAAAACAAAAATGTTACTGTTTACCCCCACCCGCAAAACCTCCCCACTTAACTTTACTATTACTTCAAATGATAGAACTATAATATCTCCTGAACCAACCAACAAACTACTCGGGGTACTTATAGATAACAACTTGTCCTTTGAACCTCACATTAATAACACCATAAAAATAGTAAACAAGAAACTATGTTCCCTCTATAGAATAAAACCCTTTCTTATATCTATACCAAAATATGTAGAAGTAATCTGAGTAAACTTACATCCTCCTACAACAATATTGCCAGATTTGCAGCTGGGTCCTCCTATAGAACTCATCACTGTATCAATCTGAATCAGTTAGGATGGTTAGAGCTGCCAAATTTAATACTTTTCAATCAATTAATAGTAGCCCATAAGATCCTGTATTTACCTCAAAATACACCCATACTTACATCCCTAGTCATCCCCTATAATAACCTCAAGACCTTACGCTCAACTGATAACCTACTTGTACAAATAGGTAAAGCCTGGAACATCCTCCCAAGCCAACTAACCTCAATATCCTCTGTCAGCTTATTTAAAAGCAAGCTTAAACCCTACCTCAAATCACACTGGCTATGCCCCTGTGTTAACCCAGACTAAGTACCTAACTATTAACTAGACTCCCACAATTCCTAGCCTCCCATGATCATGATCTTGTGTTGTCTCACTAATTTTTAGTGAGCTTAACCTTCCTTAGGATTTTTTCTCATGTAAATAAGTATATACTGTGGAATGATCAAACACCTTCATATAGTATCACAACCTATGTGTTAAATAACACTAGAAATCCATCCTTGTTTGCTGTTCTTCTATACTCTATCTATGGATCTCTAGTGTTTTTCTTTCTTAGGTTTTTGTGAGACCTTAGTATCTCTTATCATAAATTACTAGGTGTATCTAATTTTGTAATATGTTATAAAGATTTGTACTACACCATTTCTAATACAAATGTATTAGTCTTATTCATCTATTCTTAGATAAATTTTTCCTTTTTCCTACTGAAATATAAAATATATAATCTTAGGCTTGTACTATAATTGTTAAAACTTATGTACCAAATTATACTGTTATTGTCTTTGTATTGATCTTTTATGTTGTTATAATTTGTGGAGCTTTTCTCCCCGGGCCTCCACTGAAAATGGACATGTATCCAGCTGGACTAGCCCGATCAACAAATGTAAAATAAATAAAATAAATAAAAATGTGGGAGTTTGTGGGTACTTTGTTTTTCCCAAAGGGGATGACTATGCACTTCTTGGCATTTAGCTTGAGGCCATGGTTTTGACACCAGGTGTCTGTCTCAGTGAGACCCTTTAGGAGGTCTCTGTCAGCCGGAGAGTCAATTATAGCCCCTAGATTGCAGCCGTCTGCGAACTTGGTCAGCCATAGTCCTCCTGTGCTTGCCTGTACCTCTGAGAAGTATATGCTGAACAGGAGGGGTCCTAGGACTGAGCCCTGGGGAGTGCCACTTGTAACCGGTTTAGAGTCAGACCTAGCTCTTGCAACTCTTACCATGTGGGTTCTGTCCATGAGCCAGTTGGCATCCCATCTCGTGAAGTAGGGGTTTATGTTTAGGCTGGTGTGCTTGTTTATAATACCTGAGTGGGGAATGGTGTCGAAAGCCTTTGCGAGGTCTAGGTAGGCTGTGTGGACCACCTTTCCCTCGTCGATAGCCTTAGTAAATGTCTCAAAGAAGTCCACCAGGTTTCGGAGGCATGATCTGCCCTTAACAAAGCCGAACTGGGTAGGGTCCAGTGTTTGGAGGTTTCCAATGTATCTGTTAATGAGATCCATGATGATGCGCTCCATAGCTTTGCAGACCAAGTTAGTCAGGCTTATAGGGCGATAGTTCCCGGGGTCCTTTGTGGAGTGGAATAACCATTGCTGTGCGCCACTCTGTGGGCACGTAGCCTGTGGAGAGGCTGAGTTTAAACACTGTGTTTAGGGGAGGGGTTAGTTCATCTTTGAGCTCGTGTAGGACGCAGCCTGAGACACCGTCCAGTCCCATTGATGCTTTGTTTTTGACTTTGGAGAGGGCTGTTTTAACCCGAGTGTCTGTGATTTCAAGGGCACTACATTCTTTTGGTATAGTTATGGGCCCTTTTGGGGGTGAGGGGGTGTGAAGTTTGCACTGAACCTGTCTGCCAGGATGTTGGCTATATTGGTCGGTTCAGTGTATTTTGTGCCATTCTGCACTAACTCCGAGCAGATCTGAGAATTGCCACTTAGATTCTTGACATAGCTAAATAATGCCTTGTGGTTATCTTGAGTCCATGGCAATTTTTCTTTCGAAGCTAGCCTTGGATGATTTTATGAGGGAACGTAGTTTCTTGCTGATACTGATCAGGGATGTCCTCCCTTCTTGGGATTTTACTTTCTTCTGTACTAGTTTCCTCCTCCTATTGTATAGCTTGTTTATGGCAGGGGTCCACCAGACTGGTTTCCTTTTCTTGGAGGAGTGAGTCTTGGTTTTGTTTGGGATAGCACGATCCATGCATTCTTTTAGGTGGAGTGCATTAGTAAAGGATTTTGCAGCTTGGACAGTGTTATCCTTTAGCATAGGGGCTTTGAAACTTCCCACCTCTGTCTTAAGTAACGTGAAGTTTGCTTTTGAAAAGTTTTTCACAGTGGTTTCTTTGATCGGGGGTGGTGGTGGAATGTGGATATCCAGAGTGATTAGTTTATGGTCAGATCTAACCAGCGAGGGGTTGACCTCCGGTGTGGAACACTGGTCGCCCATGTTGGTGATGACCAGGTCAAATATGTTGTCACCTCTGGTGGGCGTGTTGACCAGTTGATACGTGGTGTTTGAGTTCATAAATTCTAGGAAATGTTGGGCAAGGGAGTTTGTACTTGAGTAGTTTTCCCAGTTAATGTTTGGGTAATTGAAATCACCCAATATCAGGGTTTTAGGTAGGACCTTTGTTTCCCAGTGTTTCCAGGAATGCGGAGTGGGGGTCCTGGGACATGGTGGGTGATCTGTAGCAAGCTATAATTTGAATAGCATATGTTAAGTTGTCTATCTCGCCTTCATTCTAGCTGGTTGGGTTCGGAGCCGATCCTCTGCTCCGACTCGGCCATCTTCAATAGCTCGAGAGCTGTTTACTGGCTCGAGGCTACCCTATATCCCATGATGCCTGGCGCTAGTTACTCAGATCTCATTTGCCGCTTCAGACTGCGAGGTTGTCTTACTGGTTCAGGCTCGTATACCTTTTTTGTATTTTATATTTTTCACTAGAATTTACCTCTTATTAGTGTACTTAATACCAAAAATTGTACTGCTAACCCTAGCTAGACTCTTTAAATAGTATCTATCCCCCCTGTTTCTTATATAAAAAAAAAAAAAACTTGTTTTAATTATCCCCCCCTCCTCCTCTCTTCCCTTTTGTGGTAGCCGTTTAAATTAGAGGCTAACCCTCTTTTTTTCCTTTCTAGTTTAAAAAAGAAATACGCTTTTTTAGTAGTAGTAGACTTATTTAGTGTGTGTTAGCTGTATTTTTTAATTAGTATACCTGCTAACTTGCTTTTTCTTGTAGTGTGTTTGAGTGTTTTACCTTGGCGTATGGGTGGGAAAATATGTCCAAAGATTCAAAAGTGTCTGGATTCAAGAAGTGTGACTCGTGCTGTCAGAAGATGTCTCTGACAGATGGTCACACTTCTTGTGTCTATTGTCTGGGCGCAGTGCACCTGCAGGACTCTTGTTCGGTTTGTCATGCTTTTAGCCCAAGAATCCTGCGGGAGCGCAAAAATAAGTTGATACGCAGGGGGTTTGCTCAAGCCCCAGGATTCATCGGCCAAGGTTCAGCCTGTGAAATCCTCTAAGCCACCTAAGTCTTCGGCTCCCAGTTCGGAGCCGTCACTGGGTGAAACTCCACCATCCACCTCTGCTCCGGCTGGAGCCGATGTGCCTTCCTCCCAGTCGGCTCCAACAGGTACTTCGGAGCCATCTGGGAGTCGAAAGAGATCTAGGTCTCCCTCTTTGGAGTCGATACGCTCGGCTCCACGGTCACCTCTGCTCCAATCGGAGTGCAGTCATAGGTCCTCTCACTCCTCTCGGTCCTCTAGACTTTCAGATCAGGACTTTGAGAGAGTGGTCAGTAGGTTGCTGAAATCGCAGGCCCTAGCGAAAATGTTGTCCAGCCCCCCCCTCATCAGGTGTCTGCTCCATCCACTTCTGCAGAGATTCCTCCTCCGACTCCTCTTTTGAGCTCGGAGCCGGAGTTCGTTGGGGTTCGACTCGTGGAACCATCGGCTCCGATACCTTCCCCTTCGGTTCCATCGTTGGCTCCAATCCCTTCCATGGCACCGTCCTTGGAGGGATCTGGGCGCCAACACTCCCTCGTCAGCTCCGAGGGGGCGAGTGGCATCGGACCCTTGTCCAACCCCTTTCTCCCCCTCGGAGCTTTGGTGCAGGTGAGCTCAGCTCCTACATCGGCCTCGGAGCCGTCCCCCTCGGTGCGGGGAGGAATTCCAGTTTCTTCAGAGCCGGAGTGTCTTCGAGGTCATGAGGAGTGTACTGGCCCCAGAGTCAGTCCCACGGTCGGTCAACCCCATCGGCTCCTCTCCCTATGGTGCCTGCATCTGCCTCTGCCCCTCCTCCAGACCCCAAGCGTGGGGAACCAGCGCTCCAGAGCACCCCCTTGGGTATTTCTTCCTCTTCGAGGCCTCCCCTGATCACTCAGAGGAGCTTCCTCATAAGAGGAAGTGCAAGAGGAAGCACGTTGACTCCCCTGAGTCTGTCACATCAGATACTGACTTAGAGGATTCGGAAGGACCTCTGAGATCGCCCTCTGAAGATGTCTCCTTTTCAGACATTTTGGAAATGCTTAGGCAGAGGGGGAACTGGAATTCCCTAGCCCCTTCCGAGGATGAGTCGGTATTCTTGGATCCATTTGGTTCCAGACCTCCTGGGTGTCTCTGCCTTTCGACCCACTTATGTCTGTGGTGGCTCTGAAGGCATGGTCAGCTCCAGACATAGTGGAACCGACCCCCAGGAGACCTGCTAAATTTATAACTGCACCTCAGGACAAACGTTTTTTGACTAAGGGCGTACCTGTTGATGATATGGTGGTAGCAGCAGCCACAAAGAAGGAGTTGGCAGCAACTTCCTCATCTGTCCATTCCCCTAACAAGGAGTCTAGGACTATGGACAGATATGGGAAGCGAATGTTTGCTTCAGCGACCATCTCCATGAGGTCTCTGAATTATTTGTGGCATTTCATCCGCTCTTCAGAGGGATCTCCTTAAAGAGCTTGGAGATACCCTCCCAGATCCATCAGCTAAGGGGGCTCAAGCTAAGGTGGCCTCCCAGCTAGCGACTCTGAATTCAGTTAACTCCTCCATGAGGCTCATTTCTTATGCAGCCGATGGTGCGAGTAGAGCTGCAGGCACAGGCGTTGCCCTTAGGAGGCACGCATGGATGCGGCTATGTAATGTTCCGGAGCCCTTCAGAGCATCTTTCACCAATACCCCCTTTGATGGTTCCGCTATCTTCAGATCACAGGTGAAGGACACCCTAACCAGGTGTGAACAAGAAGGCAAGACTCTCTCTGCTGTGGGAGTCCGTTTTTCTACTCCTCCTAGACCATACCCCAAGGGTCAGAAGAGTGGAAAGATGTGGTTCCGGAAACCCCAGGGAGCCTTGCCTGACACATGTGGTGAGTTCCCCTCCAGGGGCAGTGGAGGGAACAATAACAGACGCCGCCCTCGTGGCAGACGGGGTCCGCAGAACCAGGACAGCAGAGAATCTTTCTCTGAGAAGCCCTTTCAGCATCCCTGAAGGGTTGCCCGGCGGCACGCCTCTGGAGGCAGTCGGGGGAAGGCTCTCACTGTACCCCAAAGCCTGGCAAGACCTAACTCAAGACAAGTGGGTACAGTCCATCATATCCGGAGGTTACAAAATCCCCTTTGCTCAACCCCCATTAAAGTCAAACAAGTCCCTTCCAGATGTTCCACCCAATCTAAGGGAACAAGCAGCCATAGAGATTTCAAAGCTGCTACACAAGAGAGTCATCCAGGAAGTCCCGGCAGACCAACTCGGATCTGGAACTTACTCAAGGTTCTTTTTGGTACCAAAAAAGACAGGGGACTGGAGACCCATTCTGGATCTCAGCAGATTAAACAGATCTGTACAAAGAACGAAGTTTCAGATGGTCACGCTACAGTCCATTCTACCCTTCCTGGGTCAGGACAATTGGATGTGCTCTATATATCTTCAGGATGCGTACTACCACATCAAGATGCACAGGTGCTCCAGAAGATTCCTTCACTTCTGGCTGGGAGCCAGTCATGATCAGTTCAGAGCTCTGCCCTTCGGTCTCACCACAGCCCCCAGGGTGTTCACCAAATGTATGGCAGTGGTTACGGCTCACCTGAGAAGTCAAGGATTCCAGGTGTTTCCATATCTAGACGACTGGCTCCTTACTGCTTCCACCAGGCATCACCTCCTGCAAGCCAGGGATTACACTATCAAAACTTGTTCCAGGCTAGGTATCACAATAAATTTTGAAAAATCTGCATTGTTGCCCTGTCAGCATATCACTTTTATATAGGCACAAATCTAAATACCAGGAACATGTTTTTGAACCTTCAACCAGACAGGGTACCACTAATTCGCCAACAAGTACAGATTTTATTAACATGCAGAATGATTCAAGTCAGGTTCGTCCTCCGAACACTGGGTTCCATGGCATCAGCAATTCTTCTTGTTCCCCTGGCCCGCTTTCACATGAGAATCCTCCAGTGGCTTCTATTCACACAGTGGTCCTTCCAACAGCTTCCCATGTCTCACAAGATTATGATCACAGAAGCATGCAAGAAGCACCTCGCTTGGTGGATGGTCTCCCCATCAGTGTCCCAGGGCAGACCATTTGTGCTACCCCCTCTAGTCGCCACAGTGACCACGGACGCCTCCCTGATAGGGTGGGGGGGCATTATCAGGGCAGGACAGTCCAAGGCACCTGGCAGCCTCACGAGTACCATTTGCATATAAATGTCTTTGAGATGAGAGCAGTGCTTTTAGCGTTGCAAGCCCTTCAGGACTCTCTCCCTCCTGGGACCATTGCAATTCAAACGGACAATATGTCAGTGGCGTGGTACATCAACAAGCAGGGTGGAACCAGGTCTTATCCTGTATGTCGAGAAGCACTCAGACTCTGGCAGTGGGCGATCTCTTCCCAACGTTTTCCGATCGCAACGCACATCCCTGGGAGTTCCAACGTCATTGCAGACATGCTTCACGAGTGGTCTCTGAATCAGGTAATTGTGGAACAAATCTTTCGCAAATGGGGTCAGCCTTGCTGCGACCTGTTCGCCACACCTTTCAACAGCAAGTGCAGCAATTTCTTCTCCCTCCTTCCACTTCCCGGCCACTCCCCCAGAGATGCTCTAGTCCACGATTGGCCTCAGGGATTTCTTTACGCTTTTCCTCCGTTTCCCCTAATACCCAAACTCTTACAGAGAGCAACTGCGTTGGGTTGCAAAATAATCCTCATTGCCCCTTACTGGCCTCGACAGATATGGTTCCCATTCCTGCATCATTATCTTCTCGAGCAGCCTTGGATTCTGGATCCTATTCCAGATCTACTGATTCACCAATCGGGCAGACTGCATCGATCTCTTCAAACGCTCCAGCTCACATCTTGGTTGCTCCACTTCCAACCTTAGCCAGGCTTCCTAATATTTCCTCCTCTGTGCAGGAAATTATTATCTCATCCCACAAATCCACAACGAGGAAAACTTAGCTAGTAAGTGGAAACATTTTTCTTGCTGGGCAGAGGCTAGGAATAACCTTTTCAGCCCCTGTCCACGAGATTCTGGAATTTTTAGCGGAACTCTTCCATTCTGGTTCCACTTCTGCTACAGTCAGGGTTCAGCTAGCTGCCATTTCAAATTTTCACATTGGGTTGTCTTCTAATAACGTCATGTCTCATAAGCTGTGTTAAGTCTTCCTCAAAGGAACCACTCTGCTTAGGTCCCCAGTAAGGGATCCACCACCTCCGTGGGATCTAAACTTGGTGCTAGCTTCCCTAATCTTGCCACCCTTTGAACCTGCAACATCTTGCTCCATTAAGTTTTTATCCTGGAAGACTCTTTTTCCTGGTAGCCATTACTTCTGCCAGACGTGTTTCGGAACTTCAGGCTCTATGTACTCGTTCCCCATACTTAGTTTTCCATAACGATAGGGTCGCTGTAAGGGCCAATTCTTCCTTCCTTCCTTCCTAAGGTCTGTACACAAAATAATTTGAATCAGTCCATAGACCTTCCTGTGTTCTTTCCTAATCACACCAATAACGCAGAATATAAATTGCACCAGTTGGATGTTCAAAGACAGCTGCGTTTTTATTTGCACAGGACAAAGGACATCAGGAAATCCGACCAACTCTTCATTTCCTATGCTGAGGGCAGACAGGGCTCATAGGTAACATTATCTAGGTGGTTGTCTCATGTTATTTCATTCATTTATCAGCTGTGAAACAAAAGATTATCTTCCAAACCTAAAGGCCACTCTACTAGGGCACTGGCTACCTCGGTGGCCTTCCAATCTAGGTTACCCATGGAATCTATCTGTGCAGCTGCTACATGGGCTAACCCACATACCTTCATTTGTCATTACAAATTAGACATTGCTTCCAGGAACAGGGCTGATTTGGTTCCACTTTTCTGAAGAGTCTGTTCCAGTGAGCCACCTAGGATAGTAGGTGCTAGGGACGCTGTCCCAACCAGCAAGAATGAAGGCGAGATAGACAACCTAACATAAAGAAGTTATGTACTTACCATAACATTCCATGTTAGTTGTCTTCTTCTCGCCTTCTGTCTTGTGTTCCACCCTCCATCCCCCTATCCTAGTGGATCGAGAGGAGATTCCCCTTTCAATTTTTCATTGGCTGAACCTTCTCTGGTTGTATTTTTCTGCTTGGATAACTTCACAGTTGGGCCCCCAGGGGGCTTCTAAGTTAGATTTCTGTCTTACTTATGTCTGGAATAGCTTTTTCAAACGAGATCTGAGTAACTAGCGCCAGGCATCATGGGATATAGGGTAGCCTGGAGCCAGTAAACAGCTCTCGAGCTATTGAAGATGGCCGAGTCGGAGCCGAGGATCGGCTCCGAACCCAACCAGCAAGAAAGAAGGCAAGAAGAAGACAACTAACATGGAACGTTATGGTAAGTACATAACTTCTTTTTTTGCCCGTTGTTAGTTGCACGTGGATGATCTCTGAAGCATTGTGCTGTGCCACTAACCTGGAGGTGAAGGTATCCTTGATGAATATGGATGCTCCCCCGCCTTTTGTATTTCGGTCCGGGTTTTGTGGCCGAAATGTATGGTATGAGGCCGAAATGTATGGTATGAGTTGTAGCCTGGTAGTGCTGAGGTGCTCTCTGGAGCCTTAAACCAGGTTTCTGTTACTGCATATATATCTATTTTCTCCATACTGAGGAGTGCCTCGAATGCATGCATTTTTAGGTTTAGACATCTGGCATTGAATAGCATTACCATCAGTTTTTTGTTACTTGTGCTATTTACGGTGGTGGGTTTGTCTTTTGAGCCTTGCCTAAAAAGGCACTATGGGGGTAGCAAGAGCTTTGGCCAGTATTCAAAAGCCTAAGGGTGACAGGTGCAAGCTGTCTCTAGTGAAGCAGCGTGGCTTGTCGAGCATGTCATCCCAGGCTGACAGACACTGGATCACTTTTGAATGACACCAGAAGCTTAGCCAATTGTTGAAATTGATAATGTTTTCTCTATACCGTGGTATCATTCTTGGTGAGGGTAGGATACTACTCAGGGTCAAGGTCATACTGGCCAGGGCTACGTGATCAGAGAGCTCCTCCATGTCTCTCTTCATGTAGTCCAGGGAGGTATGGCTCAGGTCATTTGTTGGATTGGCTTGGACCTAGAAGCATCAGGACCACAATTTGTTGGGTTATGATTTTGGCTTGGTATCCTTAATTAGCGAAGGTGTAATTGAAATTACTTTATGACTCTTTGGGTCCATCCTAGCATCATTCTTGGACTTCGCTTGCAATTTTTGTACTTATTCTTGGCCGGATTATTTTTCGACATTGAACTATTGGGTCAGACAATTAGGCTTATGATATACTTTGTTCTGGGGAATAACAGGAAGCAGTCGCTTTATTATTTACAAGTTTTGCCTTATCTAGGGTAATTCATCAATGGCCTGTTCTTGTTTGTGTCATTTAACATTGGCATTAGCCATTTTCTTTGGGCTACAGCTTTTTTCCTTATACAGGAAGGGACCCATTGGCCGCATAATTGGGTTAAGGCACATTTTGACTTGTTTTGGGGGATTCAGTGAAAGTGGGTTGTTTGGTAAACACATGTTTGGCCTTTGTTTCGGATTATGAAATTGGAACAGTGGGCTGTTTGTATAATTTAACATAGTCGGCAGCCATTTTTTATTGTGTCACAGTGCATTCAAGTATCGCTTATTAAACAGGCATAATTGTGAGCAGTTAGGGTTGGAATCTACATTATAATTACATAATTGGAAATCTATCAGTCTCGTACATATGTGGCTTGGTCTGATGTTTGGACTTTTTTACAACTACCTTGGCAGTTTAAGCATTTTGGATTTTTTGTGGAGTCTCAACAGAGTTTTCGAATTTGGGTGAACTTTTGTATGATTTACTGCTTGGATCAACATTACTGGATAACAGAATACTTTATTAACTTCTGTTTGCTTTTGTGGATATAGGACATATTTCCAATTGGGACTTATGCTATATGGTAGTTCTTCACATTTTCTATTCATCTGAACATTCAGCAGGGGCAAGCCGATTAGTGAAGTGATTATGCCTGTAATTAACATTATGGTGATATTCATATATTTGTAAACTGTATGCAAACTGGACATCTGTTGACATTTAGACCTTTATCTAAGGGATTTTACTAGCAGAGGGGTCTTTATTGTGAAATCTATATGGTCGTCAGTCATTATTGTTGCGTTTTACTAGCTATAATAGACATATATTGGCCTGTTTGAGGGTTGATGCATGTTTTTTAGGTTATTACTTTATATATTTCATCATTATTGTTTGTCTGACATATTTATGGTTTATCCAAATGATTGGAACAGAAGCTGGATTATATGAGGGTCTGCACATGTAGGGCCACCATTTTGTTCCATTTGAAATTTATAAATAACTACATCAATCTCCCTTTCATGATTTTGTGCCGACCTGTTTTATATAATTTAGACATTCATATTTCTATTGAGTTATACTGGGTTATCCATGATATCATTACATACAGACAAGCCTTGGTCAGATATATTACTATAACAATAGGACGTTGCTTCCAGTTGCAATAGTTGCAATCTTGATGGCATGATCAACAAAACTATGTTAGATGACGGTTTTGTCTTTTAATTCCTAGGTAGGGGAATTATTGTATGAGCTCATGAATGTTAGTTATATCCACGGTTCTCGTAGTAGACCTGATATTATCCATTTTATGTGGAACTATAGTCTTTATTGCTTATGGATGTTTTTTTAACACACTACTAGCAAGGGCTATTATTGTTCATTCCCAGGCATTGATTTTGGTTGGTATTGTATTACTAATGGATATAAATACACTATTGGCATAGGAACGGTCGTAGCATTGCTGATAATTTTTTGGATTTTAGGCATTTATCAGATATATGTTTGTGGAAATCACAGATATATACAGGGGGACACAGTATTGCATATGGGTGTTTCTCTAACATATTGAAACATGTTTTCAAGGTGGAGCTTGGCAAGGGCTATTATTGTCTGTTCCTTGGAATTGATTTTTGCTTGTGATTACATAATGGATGGGTACAGATGCATCATTGAGGAACAAACGTAGCATTGTTGGTAAAAATGTTTTGGTCTAGATATAGGCTTTGGGATTACTATTCCCTTGGATTTGACCACAGGGTCACTATGGTGTGGCATCACCTATAAATACCGGTGGAGCATTATTTGATATATTGGGATTATTTCCTCATATTTATCTGAGCTCACTCAATCATCCCCTTTTTTGGGATTGTTTATATTATTATTTTTTGGCACTTATTGTGTTTAAATAAGATCACAGTCACTTAAATATATTTTGCACCTTATAAGTGATTAGGTCACCACAGAATGGATTTAACCAAGATTTTACAAGGGTTATCAGCAGACAGGGATGACCTTTTTACAAGGGTTATCAGCAGACAGGGATGACCTGGGCATTTTTGGTCTTGGGCCCTCTAATATTAACACTGGGTTGGACCCAGTGGGACCAGAGAATACATGCATCTCCCATTTTCAAAAATTGACTAAATATATGAGGTCTTTACGGACCAGTGTTTGACACCTTAAACTCTTTAAGACTTACTTAGCCAGAGGAATCTCACCCAGGGGCCTTAGAGTACATACCCAATCTCTGGTAGCAAATATTGATACAGAATTGGCCGAACAATGGGCCACGGCCCAACAAAAAGCCTCCATGGAGTTTGTGGAGGTACTGGCTTTTTATTATGATCATTCCACAGATATAAACGTATCCGAGGTAGCCAGGATGTGTGAGGAAACAAAGAAATTTGGAGGTCAACCTTCGTATACTACTTGTTTAAACAAATTGAGTCCGGATTTACTCAACTTAGAACAACTTAGAGAGAGGAAAATACACAAGTTCCAAAGAGATGTGGGAGATTGAGAGGGGTACTCCCTTCAGCACAAACAAACATGTCAAATTTCAGAATGAGAATAGGAGAATACCTTAGCATAAACGGCCCAGGTCTATAGTTAAGAAGTCCACATCATCTCATAATGGACATCTGGGGATTCTTCATCTTCAGCCACAGACCTAGATATACAGTATACCACATGCTCCCCTTTGTCCAAACGTAGTAATTCAGAAAACCCTTACAAGGAGGGCAGGGAGAAAACACACCAAGGGGTAGACAGCATAGAGGGCTTACTCAAACACATGAAACAGAAATAATTGGAAGTAATAATGTGTTAAATATTTCATCAAAATCTTTGTCACATATTCAACCCCAATTGTTAAATAAAGGGCTAAATTTTGTACCTGTTTTTTTTTTTTTTTTTTTTTTTTTTTTTTTTTTTGTTTCTGAGGACTCTTTTGCACATGATGTTACATCCTTTTGCCGAGTGCTAATTTTGAAATTGTACTTCCAATCATCTAACAAATCTAGAGTGGATGATGTGTTTAAGTACCATAAATCCATCTACATGCCCCCCATGCATCAGAATGTGCAGATGTTTCAAACAAGCATTCTCAAAGATCTACATTTCCATTTCAGGGAACTTGGGATCAAGCCTAATAATCTCCCAAAGATTGAACAACAGGCTTTACATGAATTGGAAAATAAAAATCTGGTAATTCTATCTGCAGACAAGGGAGGGGTGGTGGTGTTATGAATTGGGTGCAATATAATGTTGAAGCAAAAAGCCAACTGAATGATGAGCAGTACTATATACATATGCCTTTGGATCCTAGTCCCAGTTTTAAGAAACAAATTGATGCATTTCTTTTGTCTGCTAAGGGGGAAGGCATTATCTGTGATACAGTATTACATCATTTGATTGTGTCTGATCCCAGGAGCCAATATCTTTATTTGCTTCCAAAAATACATAAAGATCTTTATCATCCACCAGGAAGACCCATTGTTTCAGGTAAGGGTTCCATCACGGAACCACTCTCTCAATATTTAATAAAACATCTACAACCTCTACTTAAATGGGTTCGTTCCAGGGTTAAAGATGCTACTGCGTTTTTACAAATCATTTCAGATATGCAATTAGAACCAGGTTGATTATTATGTACTTTAGACGTATCTGCTTTGTACACCAGTATTTCCCATTGGGCTGGTTTACACGCACTTGAATAGTGGTTATTTAGGTCTGAATTATACCCACTAGGCTTTAGCACCTTCTTTATCTGTCTAGCAGAACATGTTCTGACCAAAAATGTTTTTTTCTTATCAAAACAAATGATGTGAAGTTGTTCATTCGCCGTTCATTCTTCACTGATGGGTTCGGAGCCGATCCATTGGCTCCGACATGGCCGTTAGCAAAGCTCAAGGTTTACCAGTAGCTCGAGACCAAGCCCCTTATCCCATGATGAACTGCTGGAATTACCTCAGATCTAGTTTGCCGCAGCACTGAGCTCAGTGGTACCAGTTCGATCAAGCCTTTTTTTGACACAAAATCGATTTGGCCTTCTTTTCCCAGGCCATTGTTAGAGTGTGTTCCATAGTGTAGACAGTGTCCTGTTTCACTTTTAGTATTAAATTTGAGCCTAAGGATAGCTTTAACTTTTAGGCTGTATTAGATCGAGGTTTGCTGAAGCATCCTTTTACTGAAGCTTTGTCTGACCAGGATTGGGCCAGCAAGTCCTCTAAATCATCAAAATCATCTACTGATTCTAAGGCATCTAAAAAGTCTAAGAAAGTGGAGGATTCCGGGACTTCGGCTCCACAGCTTTTGGAGCCGAGTGTCTCTTCTTTTTGGAGCCGGCCCACGGTTTTGGAGCCGGGCCTTAAGAGACCTGTATCTCCACTCCTCCAGTCGGCACCTTCGGTGCACTCCACTAGATCTTCTGTTAGCCTCTCTGATTTGGATATGGACCGATTGGTGCAGAAGCTGTTACAGGTATCAGGCCTTGCCAAATTGTTGTCTGCTCTGATCCCAGCGTTGGAACCGAAGACCACCATCCCGGATTTGACTGCTCCTCCTCCGAGCTGTACCAGATCTTCAGTGCCGGAGGGGGCCAACCTGCTGCTCGTGGAGCCTTTGGAGCAGAGACCTGCTCCAGTGTCATTGGTGCCATCTACTCTGGCATCCTCGGCGCCGACTTGGGACTCTGGGGGCCAACACTCTCCTGTCGGGTCCGGGGAGGATAGTCGCACCGACTTGGTGCCAACTCTTCCTGTCGGGGCCTCTGCTCGGATGAGCTCAGCTCCTATCTCTGGCTCGGAGCCCATGGCCTCAGTGCGGGAGGGGATGGCTGTTTCCTCTGGTCCGTCGACTCCTTCTCATCGGAGCCGTGATGTTTTTGAAGCCATGAGGAGAGCCTTGTCTCCAAAATCCTCGACACCAGGTCTGGCCTCTTCTTCCCCCAAAGTGCCTGTGTCCACTTCTGCCTCCATTGTCCAGGCCAAGCATAGAGACCCTGAGCCACAGGTAGCCCCACAGGGTGCCCCTTGCTCTTCCGAGACCTCCCCAGATGCTCCCACTGAGGAGGCCCCCAGGAAGAGATTGTGTAAGAGGAGACACTTGGACTCCCCACAGGAGTCTTTTGACATCTGATACTGACTTGGATGAGTCAGAAGGGTCCCCACGATCCCACTCTGAGGATATCTCCTTTGCAGAGATACTCGAGATCCTTAGGCAGAGGGGGTGATTGGCAATCCAAATGCCCTACTGAGGACGAGTCAGTTCTCCTGAAGGCTTTTGGGTCTCAACCTTCCACCTCTTGGGTGTCTCTGCCCTTCGATGAGCTCATGCAGCTGGTCTCTCGAAGGGCGTGGGAGTCACCGGAGTCCATGGAGCTTGTCCCTTGGAGGCCCAACAAGTTCATTTCTGCCCCCGCAGATAAAGATTTTTTGTCCAAGGGAGTCTCTCTTGATGCCATGGTGTTGGCGGCGGCCACCAAGAAGGAAATGTCTGAGACTTCCTCGACTATCCACGATCCATCCTCCTAACAGAGAGTCCAGGATCATGGATCGATATGGGAAACGCATGTTTAGTTCAGTGACTTTTACACTCCGATCCCTGAACTATTTTTTTCACTTCACCAGACTGCAAAGAGATCTCCTTAAGGAGTTGGGGGATACTCTTCAGGGTACTGTAGCTGCAGAGGCTTCTGACAAAGTTGCTGCCCAGCTCACTACCCTAAATTCCATTGTGAACTTGTCTATGCGTCTCGTATCATATGCAGCTAGTGGGACGAGTAGAGCAGCGTGTACAGGAGTTGCACTAAGACGACATTCCTGGATGCGCTTGGGTTCCTTCACGGAGCCCTTTAAGTCTTCTTTTGTCAACACCCCTTTTGATGGCTCATCTCTGTTTGGGCCCAAAGTGAAGGAAACTCTCACCAGGTGTTAGCAAGAGGGAAAGACTGTCGGAGCCTTTCAGGACACACGTGTTTAACTCCGCTCTAGGGGCAGAGAAGGGGGTAACAATGGAAGATACCGCCCTCGTGGCAGAGGGTGTCCGCAACACCATGGTGACAGATCACTTCTCTGGTCAACCCTCTCAGCGCTCCTGAAGGGAGACCCGACTGTCCTGCTCTGGAGACAGTCGGGGGTCACTTATCTTTATACCCAGACACCTGGCTAGATATAACAGACGACAGCTGGGTACAAAGTATTATTTCCAGAGGGTATTTCATACCATTCTTCACCCAGCCCACACCCCCAAAGAGAATCCCGGACGTTCCACCCAATTACAGGGAACAAGCAACTATAGACGTCTGCAAGTTGCTAGAAAAAAAGTCATCCAGCCAATCCCAGCAGACCAAATAGGATCCAGAACTTACTCCAGATTCTTTTTGGTTCCAAAGAAAACAGGGGACTGGAGACCTATTTTTGACCTCAACAGACTCGACCGGTTTGTAAAGAAAGAGAAGTTCCGGATGGTCACGCTTCAGTCAATACTTCCCTTTTTAGGGAAAGACAATTGGATGTGCTCAATGCATCTCAAGGATGCGTACTACCACATAAAAATGGCCAGGCCATCCAGAGATCTTTTGCGTTTCCGACTGGGAGCCAATCATTATCAGTTTTGAGCCCTGCCCTTTGGTCTCACTACAGCCCCCAGAGTGTTCACCAAATGCATGGCAGTGGTCACGGCTCATCGGCGGTGTCTAGGATTCCAGGTGTTTCCGTACCTAGACGATTGTCTCCTTACCTCCACCACTAGGCATCAACTTATTCAAGCAAGAGAATACACTCTGATACGCTGCCATCACTTAGGCATTACAATCAACTCAGAAAAATCTGTCTTGTCGCCATCGCAGCATATTGTCTTTATAAGGGCAGAGTTAGACACTTCACCACTCTATGACTACCAATTGAGAGGATCTTACTCCTTCGCCAGCATGTCAACTCATTAGTGTCGAAGGACAGAGCACTAGCTGCAGAAGTCCTAAAAGTGTTTGGTTTGATGGCTGCAGCGATCATGGCCATACCATTAGCAAGGATGTACATGCGGATTCTTCAATGGCTATTGTTCACCCAATGGTCCTATCAGGAACTTCCAATGAGTCATATGATTTTGATTACAAACTCTTGCAGGAGAGATCTCCAGTGGTGGTTGACATCTCTTCATGTAACTATAGGATGTCCCTTTGTTCTACCCCCTCCAGTAGCCACTGTGACCACGGAGGCTTCCCTGATAGGGTGGGGTGGGGGGGCATTTTCAGGGAATGACTGCCCAAGGCACTTGGACAAATCAAGAGTCACGCATGCATATCAATGTTCTGGAGATGAGATCAGTACTTCTGGCATTGCAGTACTTTCAGGACTCTCTCTTCCTCTAGGGACGATTGCAATTCAGACAGACATGTCAGTAGTCTGGTACTTGAACAAGCAAGGCAGGGCCAAGTCTTTACCCCTTTGCCAAGAAGCCCTCAGAGTTTGGCAGTGGGCTGTCCCCTCCCAGTGCTTTCTATTGGCAACGCACATCCCGGGGAGATCCAACGTGATAGCAGACAAACTGAGTAGAGCAATTTTGTTGCCACACGAGTGGTCCCTCAAACAAAAGATTGCAGACAGGATTTTCCGCAAATGGGGCCAGCCTTGCTGCGATCTTTTTGCCAGTCACGTCAACACCAAATGCAGAAGCTACTTTGCCCTGATTCCCCCGTGGGACAACCCCCGAGAGACGCACTCGTACATGATTGGCCCCTGGGTCTCCTCTGTGCATTCCCTCCAATCCCTCTTATACCCAGACTTCTACAGAAAGCAATGTTGCTGGGAAGGACTATCATCCTCATAGCCCCACATTGGCCTCAGCAGATCTTCATCATCATCTGTTGGAGGATCCATTGATTCTGGACCCAGTTCCAGACCTTCTGACACATCCATCGGGGCACCTCCATCCCTCCTTGCAGTCAATGAAGCTCACAGCTTGGCTGCCCCAGTTCCCCTCTTAGCCAGGCTTCATGATCTTTCTTATGAAACAAGACAGATTCTGTCTCATAAGCTGTCCACCAGAAGACTATATCTTAGTAAGTGGAAGAAATTTTCCATATGAGCTTCTAAGCAGAACATTGATCCTTATCAAGCCCCTTTGATGTCCATTTTAGAATTTTTGACTATGATTTTTAATGAAGGAGCTGCAGCTGCTACAGTTTGGATCCAGTTAGCTGCTTTAACTAACTTTCATCTAGGAGTGGACGGGCTAAACATAATGTCCCACAAGTTGTCCAAAGCTTTCCTCAAAGGGACCTTCCACATGAAGCCTCCAGTGAAAACTCCTTATTCTCCTTGGAATCTAAACTGTATGCTGTCTCGCATGATTCTTCCCCCGTTTGAATCAGCATCATCTTGTGATCTCAAATTTTTATCACGGAAAACCATATTTCTGGTGGCTATTACTTCTGCCCACAGAGTGTCAGAACTTCCAAGCCTTATCTATCAGCCCTCCTTATTTGATTTTTCATGCTGATAGAGTATCACTTGGGACAAACCCAAGTTTGTTCTGAATCCAATATCAACCAAGTCATTGAGTTGCCAGTCTTCTTCCCTAACCATTCCAATAAATTAGAGTACATGCTGCACAAACTTGACGTTTTACAGACAGCTCAGATATTATTTGGACAGAACAAAAGATGTTAGAAAATCAGGCCAGCTCTTTGTGTCTTTCTCTGAAGCCAGAAAAGGTAGACCAGTGGCTAAAACAACGCTTTCTAAATGGCTATCTGATTGTATCACTTTTGTTTATTCAGCTGATAATATGCCCTTACTACACATGATTAAAGCTTATTCTACCAGAGCATTTTCTAGATCTTCTGCATTTCAAGCCAAATTACCCCTTGATAACATTTGTTCTGCAGCCACTTGGTCTAAACCTCATACCTTTATCACTCATTACAAAGTTGATCAGGCCTCCAGGGACAGGGCTTCCTTTGGGTCTACGGTCCTGAAGAATGTACTCCCATGAACCACCCGAGATTCAGGGTGCTAGGGACGCTATCCATCAGTGAAGAATGAACGGCGAGATTGAACATCTTCACATTAAGAAGTTATGTACTCACCATAACGTTCCATGTGAGTTGTTCCATCTTGCCTTCATTCTTACGTCCCTCCCTCCATCCCCCACCTGGCTGATAATTGACCTAGAGGCTGGTCTCATCCTGGTCATTCAATCTTTCTTTCTCTTGGGAGAGTAGTTCTCTTACAGGGATATGGTACACGCAGCAAACAAGATCTGAGGTAATTCCAGCAGTGCATCATGGGATAAAGGGCTTGGTCTCGAGCTACTGGTAAACCTTGAGCTTTGCTAGCGGCTGTGTCGGCTCCGAACCCATCAGTGAAGAATGAAAGCGATATGGAATAACTCACATGGAACGTTATGGTGAGTACATAACAACTTATTATTGGCAAGTCCAAGGCATGGTTATGGGGGCATTTATAGAGGAATATCTCATTTATGACACCAGCCATAATGTACAGTTAGATGAAATTGACATATGGAGGCATTATCTGGATGATTGCTGGATGGTGTGGAGAGCAGGCATATGGAAGCATTATCTGGATGATTGCTGGATGGTGTGGAGAGCAGGCATCAAATACCTTCAGGAGTTTGTGGAATACTTGAACTGCAATAAGTGGGGGAGTACATTTCTGCCCAAAAGATAAAATTTGTGGATGCGTTAGTCATCAGAAATGTGGATCATACTCTACACACAGAGGTTTACCTCAAGTATCGACAGTATAATTCCCTCTTACATGCATCTTAACTTTCACCCACTACACATTACCAGGAACATTCCCAAATCTCAGTTTCTTCGGATGAAGCGTATCTGCTCGCATCCAGCCATTTATGAACATTTCAAACAGGACCTGACCATGCAGTTTAAAAATAGGGGTTACAAAACTGGGGATATAGTTACTGCCAGTAATTGGGTTTCAGGACTAGATAGAAAGGACCTTTTGAAATATAAAGGCAAAACACAGAGGGGTAATATGGTTATTGGATACCGTCCAAAGGCATTGGGATATCCTCCTATCAGACAACAGGATACAAGAGTTTCTTTAGGACAGATGCTTTTTCTCCTTTCGTAGAGGAAGGACCCTTGGATCTCATTTCAGTTATTTCAAACATGGGTTTTGATAAACACCAGATGCCATTCAGCGAACTATGACAGGGGATTTACTTTCTGGTTGTGTCCCTTGTGGACACTGCACACACTGCCATAGGTTGATGAAATCCAAACAATTTACTAGCAAGAATACAGGGACTGTCTATGGCATCGGGTTCTATGCCAACTGTGGTACCGACTGGGTGATTTATCTTGTGACATGCACCTGTTCCGCCTTTTATATAGGACAAACTTCTAGACCCTTGAGACAAAGGATATCCAAACATTGCAGCGACGTTAGGACCAAAAAACCCAGTAATGCTTTGTTTAAACTTTCCATTGCACACAAGAATGCTAATTTTAGATTTATTATTATAGACAGGATTGTGGGGAATAGAGCTAATAAAGCAGGGTGGCATTCAATATTAAACACAAAAGAAAAGTAGATAATTAAGCTGCGTGGTTTATTTCCACCAGGGCTTAATGAAAATCTTTGATAAACAAAATTCATGCTCATTGGTTAGTGTATTGAGCTATATAAGGGCATTGACTTTTATGTTTTTTCACCTAACACTGATGAAGGCTGCTTAACTTGCTCAGCCGAAACCGGTTTGTGATTGCTTTTCTTTTATATGCTTTATTAAAGCATTTCTATACCACAGTCTGCTGGCCTTGTGTTTTTTGATGTGAATCTTTTCTTTGACAGCCCAGTCAGACTTAGTCCTTTATGCAAAAATCATATTTGATGATGTAGCCAGTCAGATGACATTTACGTAGGTTGCCCCTTTGTTCTGCCTCCCCCAGCAAACACAGTGACCATGAACACCTACCAACTGGGGTGGGGGAGCATTTTTTGGGAGGGACAGTCCAAGACACGTGGTCCCCCCAAGAGACCAGTTCACATATCAGTGTCTTGGAGATGAGCACAGTCCTACTAGCACTGCAGGTATTTCAAGATGTTCTTCCTCTAGGGATCATTGTGATCCAAACTGACGTGTGTGGTCTGGTACTTCAACAAACAAGGGGAAACTCGAGCCTATCCCCTCTGGCGAGAGGCTATGAGTATGCGGCAGTGGGTGATCTTCTCTAACAACTTTCAAGCAGCAATGCATATTCCAGAGACGTCCAGCATACTAGCGGACAAATTTGGCATGTCCATTTTGATGCCTCACAAGTGGTCTCTTGTTCAATCAGTGGCAGAGAGAATTTTCCATCATTGGGGCCAACCTTGCTGCGATCTTTCTGCTTCTCCCCACAACAAATGCAGGAGGTACTTTGCCCTGATCCCCCCCACAGGGGAGTCACCGAGAGATGCTCTAGTCCATGTTTGGCCCTCTGGTCTCCCTTACGCCTATCCCACAGTACCTCTGATTTCATAATTCTTACAGAAGGTCAGCTAGTTGAAGAGCTTGGGTTATACTCATTGCCCCTTTCTGGCCTCCCCCGGTCTGGTTCCCCTTCCTTTAGTCTCATCTTTATCCTCCTTGGATACTTGACCCCAGTCCAGACCTTCTGTCACATCCCTCAGGGATAAAACATCCCAGTATCCTACCCCTCAAACAAATCATATGGTTTCTCCAATTCCATAAATAGTTACAGCGCAGGTCTTGCCCGGTTTGTGATGATACTTTTGTTCTCACAGAAAGATTCCACTAAGAGGATTTAAAAGAGCAAATGGAAAAGATTTTCAATTTGGGCCCTGAAAAATAAAATTGATCTATTTTACTGCCCGTATTTCTGCTTATTTGGAATTGTTAGCTTCTTTTTTTAAGGAAGATGCTAGTTTTTCCATAGTCAAAGTACAGTTGGCAGCCATATCAAATTTTCACTCAGGAGACTATGCTTCTGACATTGCTGCTACCAAATGTATGTAGGGCTTTTCTGAAGGACACCTTCCTGCTCAGTCCCCAAGGCTTAACTCAACAACCCTTTGAACCTTCAGCAAAAACCTGGCTTAAATTTCCTGTCTTGGAAAGCGGACTTTAGTTGCTATTACTTCTGCTAAAAGGATTTCCGAACTCCAGGCCCTTTCATCGAAAGCTCCTTACATTGTCTTTTTATAAAGACAGCGTGGCTTTATGAACCAGTTCTTCTTTCCTACCAAAAATGGCTTCTGAATCAAATATAAATCAAACCATTCATATACCAATCTTTCCAAAGTTTTTGAACAAAGGAGAATACATGCTACATTTTTAGATGTGAACAGACAACTACATTTCTACTTACACCGCACAAAGATTTCAGAAAAAATGGACCCAGCTGTTTCTTTTTCACCTAGTTGACTGGGTTCTCCAATTTTTAAAGTTACATTGGCTAAATGGATAAGTAATTGCAGTTCCTGGATATATTCTCAGCACGGCCTTTCCCTACCAAAACCATGTAAGGCCCATTCCACTAGATCTATGGCCACCTCATCTGCCTTTTGGTCTAGAATTTCTATTGATATTTGTGCAGAAACTACCTGTTCTAATGCTGATACCTTTATTACCCATTACAAATTGGACATAATTTCCAGAAGCAGAGCTGCTTTTGGTTTAGCAGTTCTCCTGGAATATCCTTCCATGAGTGCCACCCAAAATGTAAGTAGCTGGGGACTCTGTCCCATACATTGATGAAAAAAGGAAAGGGCAACATCAGATGTTAAAGTTATGTACTCATCATAACTAGGCATCTGTGTTGTCCATTTTCATTCTTTCTCAACTCCCCTCCCTCCTTTCCTCATCCTGTCAATTTCTGGATTGACCAAATGGACCTTTGGAACCTGTAGTTCCAGGTTTAAACCCCGGCTTTATTTCTCTTTTTTTTCTTTTTCTATTATGTAATGCACATTTTAAGGCAGCAAACTTGATCTGAGGTATTGGGGATGGACTAAGGTATTATGGGTAAAGAGAGGAACTTGAGAGTTGGATCCGAAGTCTGTAGAATGTAGCCAATCCGAATCCATAACCCATACATTGAGGAAGAATGAAAATGGACAACACAGATGCCTAGTTATGGTGTGTACATAACTTAATATATTGCATTTGCAGTCAGACCTGGGCGCTGTAGAGTTCTTTGTGTGATCTGAACTGTAGCAATTGTTTGCTACTTTGTAGCAAGTGTAGCAAGTAGATGTTCTTCGTTCCACATTGCTGCAGTCCTTACTATTGGGTAGTCCGCTGTCCAGTCGGCCCGAATACCAGAGTATATGGCTGACGTCGGTCAGGGCGCATTAGACTGACGTCAGTACGTCAGGGTACTAATGCGCATGACCGACGTCATATCCTCAGTCTTTTTTGCCGCATGGTCCGATGCAGAAGCAGTTTTGCGAGTGCAGGTTGGCGTTCTGAAATATTTCCGAAGCCGGAGTTTCAGACCGAATCAGAGTTGGCTAAGTACCCGTTAGAACATTTTGGTTTTTCTTGCCTCAGTATTTAACCGGATGTCAGAAAAAGTGAATAACTGTATTTCTTGTGGGAAACAGATACCTCATAGGGATTACCATACCTTGTGTATACCTTGTTTAGGGCCTGTGCACGACGTTGTTGGATGCCGCTCTTGTGCTAGGTTTAACAAACGCACTATTAAGAGACGGTTAGACTGTGCCAGGTTAGTGTTTGGGAAGCGTTGCAATTATAAAATGCCGACGGATGCACCGACGCCCGCTTCCAAGAAGCGCAAGGACAAAACAGCGAAGCCTAGGGTTGATGAACCGGCAGTCCCGGACGTCGGTTCTTTAGAAGGCTCAGTGGAGCCAGAGGTTTTGCCAGGAGTTTCTTTGGAGTCTCAGGCAGAGACTTTACTGTTACAGGATGTGCCTTCTCAGGAGGTAGGCCAGGCTGAGGGGGCTTTTCAGGTAACTGTTCTTCCCTCTCTTCCCAAGGTAGTTAGAGCCTCTCCTTCTGTTGCCAAAACTTCTTTGAGAGGTAGGCCAAGTTCAGCTTCAGTGGGGGCTTCTCCTAGCATTTCAGGTTCTGTGCCTAAGAAACATATGCTTAAAATGGCAGAAGATTTGATTACTATGATTAGAGGTTCTATGCCCCCTCCTGATAAGAGGCCTAGGGTGGAACCGGAGTTTGATAGTTTTGAACAGTGTTCAGAGGCTTCTGAGTCTTCTGGGGAGGATTTGCAGGAGTATCCTCCTTATTCTGATTCTGATGTGGATGATTCCACTCCTACAGCTTCTCCTCCTGAGGATTTCTCATTTTCAGAGACTCTGCATTCTATGAGGGAGCACTTTAAATGGGAAGGCCAGGATTACTCTGATTCCAGGAAAAGGCTTAGGGAATTCTTGTTTTTGCCCCAGCATAGGCCCTTAGCTATACCTCCTGTGTTGAATGTGGTGGAAGATGTTTTTGCAGAGGCTTCCCTGAACCCTGATTCTTTGCCTCCTGCTCCTGTTAAACCTGATAGGTACTATAGGGTGCCTGAAGCTCATAAGTATCTTTTAAGAGTCCTAGGGCAGACCCGAAACTGTTTCTCAGGGACCTAAAGGTGTTAAGGCCTCTGTGGTTAAAACCCTGTTCCCACTGATAAAGAGGCAAGGGCTTTGGATAGATGGGGAAAGAAAGTGTATACTTCTTCCACTTTAGCCATGAGGGCGTTGAATTGTCAGTTTCACATGCTTAAATATCAAAATTATCTCCTTTCACAACTGAAATCTAAGGTGGATGCTTTGGCGGAAGGTATTGAGTGTAAAGAGTTGCTGGATTTAGTTCATGTGTCTGAACAAGTGGGTAAGCATTCTTTGCAATGTGGTTTTGATGCTGTACAGGCCTCCTCGAGGGTGGCTGCCACTAGTTCTGTTCTTCGCAGGCATGCCTGGTTGAGGGATCAGAATTTAGCTGAGCATGTTAAGACAAGGATTTTGGATGCTCCTTTACAGTCTGATGTGTTGTTTGGTTCGCCTGTGGAAGCAGTTTTAAAGAAAATGGAGGACAAAGCTAAGTCTATGCAAACTGTTAAAGATTTTTGCAGGTGCAGCCACCGAAGTTTAGTAGAAATTGGCCTACTAAGGGATGGACATATCCTGCTTATGATTCCCAGTCTAGGGGTAGGTCTAGACGTGGTAGGGGCAGAGCTCAAGGTTCTTTTAGGCCTAGAACAGGGAGTTCACCTGCTCAGACTTCTGGTGAGGGCAGGGGTCAGTCCTTTCGTAAACAGACCCAATGACCTGCCTTTTCAGCTGCCAGTAGATTCTCGTCTGGCAGCTCCTTTGGGAGGAAGACTGTCTCTTTTCAAAGGAAATTGGGATTTAATTACTCAAGACAGATGGGTGTTGGATATCATTCACCACGGTTACAGGTTTTATTTCCATACATTGCCCCCTTTCAAAGGCATGCCAGATGTTCCTCCTCCACAAAGGAAAGAGGCTCACAAGCAAATTTCTCTGTTACTCCAAATAGGGGCCATTCAGCCAGTCCCTGTATCAGAAAGGGGCCTAGGATTTTATTCTCGCCTGTTCCTAGTACCAAAGAAGGGGAACACGTGGAGACCAATTTTGGATTTATCTATCCTCAACACTTATCTGGACATTCCCAAGTTCAAGATGTTGACGTTACAACAGCTTTTACCTCTGCTGGGCAAAGATCACTGGATGGTAACTTTAGATCTCAAGGAAGCTTACCTTCATGTGCCTATAAGACTAAGTTGCAGGAAGTATCTGCGTTTTCGAGCTGGAAATTCTCATTATCAGTTCTCTGCATTGCCCTTTGGCTTATCTACTGCCCAGAGTATTCACAAAGGTTCTGGCTCCAGTGATAGCTTACTTCAGGCTAAAAGGAATTCAAATCTATCCTTACTTGGACGACTGCCTGATTCTGGCTCAAGAAAAGGAAGACCTTCTACAGCATCTGGAATATGTTATAGCAGTGCTAAGATGCCTAGGGTATTCTGTGAACGAAATAAAGTCCAGTCTAGTACCCTCTCAAGACATGTGCTTTCTGGGTGTGAGACTGAATACAGCAGCCCAGATGGCCTTTTTAACCCCGGACAAACAAAAGAGTCTATCACTTTACTTCCATCAACTATCTCATCAGTCCGTGCTGACTGCAAGGACAGTCCTTCAAGCATTAGGGTTCATGGCATCTTGTATTCTGGTGCTTCCCAATGCCAAACTGCATATGAGGAAGCTACAATGGTATCTCAAAATGTATGGACACAGCACTGCCAGGATTTGGACACTGTCATTCAAATAATACCTTGCCTTCAAAAGAATTTTTGTGGTGGGCTCAGGAATGTCACCTAAACAAGGGACTCTCTGTGACCCGGCCAGAGGCGAGTCAGATTTTAACGACAGATGCCTCGGACATTGCTTGGGGAGCTCATCTAAATGGAAAGTGGATACAAGACAAGTGGCCTGCCAGACTACAGCATCTACATATCAACATGAAGGAGATGTTAGCAGTCCAGTTTGCATTAATGGCTTTCAAGGAGTTACTTCTTCCAGGGCAGGTGTTGATTCTAACAGACAACACAACTGTCATGTCGTACAACAACAAGCAAGGGGAACACATTCTTATCCTCTATGCAGGCAAGCAATGATTTTATGGGAGACTGCGCTAAGCTTGCAACTAACTCTTCAGGCAAGGTTTCTGCCGGAGCACAGAACTCCTTAGCAGATGTGTTAAGCAGACAAATCATGGATCCCCACGAGTGGAAACTGGATCTTCATGTATTTCAGAAATTGACAGTGTCATGGGGAACTCCAGACATAGATCTGTTCGCTTCTCCACTAAACCACCAGCTGCCAAAGTTTTGCACAAAGGGGTTTCATCACACAGCTTGGAAAGTGGATGCTCTGTCTTTTAGTTGGAAAAACCTTCATGTGTATGCCTTTCCACCTCTGCCTCTTCTTCCAAAGGTGCTATTAAAAGTCAGACAAGACAAGCCAAGGATGATTTTGATAGCTCCAGATTGGCCTCGGCAACACTGGTACCCACTACTAAGGAGTCTGGTAAGGAAGCCTCCATGGCCTTTACCTTTGATTCCTCATCTGTTATCTCAGAAGGACGGTCATCTGCTCAATGTCAAGCTTCACTCTCTTCATCTAACAGCCTGGCATATTCTGTGTTGAAACACAGCAGGTCTCAACTTCCTCAACAAGTTTTAAATGTGATTATGGAAGCTAGAAGACCTAGTACAAGGAAAGTGTACGCAGAAAAATGGAAGAGATTTTTATTTTGGAGTACAGCAAAGAATTTGGAGATTTCTGAGCCTAATTTGAGTGTGGCTCTTCAATATCTTACTGAGTTATTGGACAAAGGTTTGTCCTTCTCTTCCATTAAGATTCATGCTGCAGCAATTTCAGCTCACTATGATTGTGACCCACCATTGTTTTCGCATCCTTTGTTCAAGCAGTTTCTTAGAGGGGCAAAGAATATAAGACCCCCACGTAGAGCTCCTACTCCTGCTTGGGATCTCAATTTTGTGTTGGAAAAACTTACTCTACAACCTTTTGAGCCTGCAGCTACTGCTGAATTGAAATACTTGTCATGGAAGACTGCTTTTCTGTTGGCTATTACTTCTGCAAGACGGGTGTCTGAGTTGCAGGCCCTTATGGCAGTAGAGCCCTTTTTGATTTTCCATAAGGATAGGGTATCATTACGTACTAATCCTTCCTTTATGCCTAAGGTGGTTTCTAGTGTGGCTTTAAACCAAACTATTCATTTGCCTACTTTTTATGCAGACCCCCAAAATAAAGGGGAAAAGATTTTGCACACTTTAGATGTACACAGGCAATTGCGTTATTATTTAAGCAGGACTAAGGATTTTAGGCAGTCTCAGCAGTTGTTTGTTTCTTTTGCTTTGAGTTCGCAGGGCAAGCCTGTGTCAAAACAAACTATTTCTAGGTGGATTGGGTTTTGCATTGCATTTTGTTATTCCCATCATGGCAAGGAGATTCCAGCTGGGATTAGGCCTCATTCCACTAGGGCTACTGCCACTTCAACAGCATTTCTAAGGGGTGGCAACTAAGGATATTTTGGAGGCAGCTACTTGGAGTTCAGTGCATACTTTCTCTAAGCATTATCACCTTCCTATCTACTCTAAGTCTAGGGCTGGTTTTGCCACAGCTGTTTTGCAAGGCATGTTGTCAGCTCCTACTTCTTTATGATTTGCCAGCCTCCCTTACCTCTGCTTTGGGATTCTACCCAATAGTAAGGACTGCAGCAATGTGGAACGAAGAACATAGTACAGTTTTGTACCTACCATAAATGTAGATGTTCGAGGATCCACATTGCTGCAGTCCAATTTACCCTCCCTCCTTCCCCTCTGTGTTTAGGGGTGGTTGTGTAGGTGAGGTTATATGCTGATATTTTTGTATATATTTTTGTATATATTGTACATATTTTTGGTGCAGGTATTTTGGGCCTTGTCTTTTTAGGGTCTTCTGACATCTGGGTCAAGAAAAGACTGAGGATATGACGTCGGTCATGCGCATTAGTACCCTGACGTACTGACGTCAGTCTAATGCGCCCTGACCGACGTCAGCCATATACTCTGGTATTCGGGCCGACTGGACAGCGGACTACCCAATAGTAAGGACTGCAGCAATGTGGATCCTCGAACATCTACATTTATGGTAGGTACAAAACTGTACTTTGCTGCAGTTTTAAAAGTGGGGAGGGGACTAAAAACTGAGCACTGTAGCAACTGTTTATTCCATTTTTAGAAAGCAATTTGCTTCAATTTAAAAATATATTTTTTTTTTAACTAAAGCATGAGCACTGTAGGGTCTATGCAGGCAGGGTATAAACTGTAGCAAGTGTCTGGCACAGTTTAAAAGACAAAGTGTTTAAGTAAAATATGTGTTGAAGAAGGGTGGGGGCAGGGCACAGAAACAGGACTTAAATGGCTGGGGCAAGAGGGAGGGGGAGTGTCCTGATCTGGTGGCTACCTGACATGGTTGGTCTGCCAGTATAGGGAATGTCCATGTTTTTGGTTTTTGCTTTTCAGTGGAAGAACTGGGGGGAGTAGATCTAACTGTAATAAGCTGATCCTTTACAATTGTCACAAAGTATATCAACAATCCAAACCTGTGGATGAAGAAACGCAATTTATGGCAAAGACAAGCTTTTATTGTCGTTAAGCGCTTTCGTAGTGCTTCTCACACCACTTTCTCAGACCTTTACATAAAATATGAACTTGCAAGCCCATCCTATATAGGTGACTTAACTCAAACTACTTAATTGGCATCTTATAATACAATCTAATTATACTTATTACATCTAAAACATCCACTACTTACTGAATTTAATACTTCTTACATATATCTTAGCTGCTAGTTTATGCTTAACTAATGAATAAATTCATAAAAATACATGATATATATTAAATTGTGTACATATAAATACTAGCCCAAAACCTTGAATAATCATTAAAATTCCTACACAAAAATAACTATAAAATAAATTATTATACTATTTGGCCAAAGGTCTGTTTCTAAGTATTGGTTTTAAAGGAATTCTCTCATTAAGGCCTGAGCCTCTATCAGCCCTTAGCCTAATAATCCAGCATGTCTCTGATGTTTCTGTATTATTAATGGTGTCACCCCCTCTCTCATTTTCCTATATCTTTTCTATTACTCGGAACCTAAATGCATGTCCTAATTCTGTGTTCTTAACATGCTTGGCTAAAGCATTTGTGAGGTTCTGATTTTTAATTTGTAGAAGGTGTTCATGTATCCTAAATCTAAGTTCCCTGTTAGTTTTGCTTACATAAAAATTTCGAGCAGATATCACATACAGCTATGTACACAATATTTTTAGTGTGGCAAGTAGCCTGTACGTTAAATGTAAATATTCTGCCGGTATCAGGATGCGAAAAAGTGTTGCTAGTGTCTATAAATTTTAAATTTACATTGGTTGTATTTTCTACATGGTATAGTTCCTTTTGTTGATGCTGCTTCTCCTTCCTTACCTACCTTACCATCTCTAGGATAGCACAGGTATCTTTTTAGAGATTTCTTATTCTTAAAAGAGAAGCTAGGGTCTTCTCCCTACTATCTCCTTTATCTTAGCATCATGCGTTAGAATGGGCCAATGTTTCTTAATTATTCCGGTCACAATGGACATATTACTGGAATATTGTGTGGGAACTCTTACTACCTTTCTTTTTCCTTGTCGACTAACTACATCATCTTCCACCCTTCTTACAAAATATGGTTTATCGACAGTGTCCCTTAATTGACGCCTTCTCCTACCAAAACATCACATTCATCTGCGTAACCTCTCTCTAAATCTTTGCTTGACGTCTGCCACTTCATGCTCAAAATCTTCTTCATTCGCTGTTAATGTAGACACTCTCAATGTCTGTCCTTTAACTACATTATTAAAAATGTGTCCGGGGTGCATACTACTTCTATGTAAAATTGTGTTTCTATGACCGTCCTTTCTATATAGTTTACTGGTAATCTCCCCCTCTTCTGTTTTAATAAGTTTAACATCAAGACAATTTATTTCTTTACCCGACACCTTTGTTTCAAAGCTCAGAAACCTTGTATTAGTGTCTGCTTCATGAAAGAACCTCTCTAATTCTACTTGGTTCCCATCCCACAACAGGAACAAGTCATCCACAAATCATTTATAAAATATTATTGATCCCCACTGCTCATTTTTCACCCATTTATTCTCCCATGATGCCATCACTAAATTGGCATAGCTTTTTGCACTTGAGTGCCCATTGCTACTCCATCTTTTTGTAAGTATATGTGTTCAAACATCAATACATTATTAAGTATCTGCTCCATTAGAAGACATGTCAACTCTGTTTTACTCTGATCATAAGAGCCTTCCATAGTTAGATATTCTCTCAACATATCTATTCCCAAATTGTTAGGTATGGACGTAAACAAAGAACGAACGTCCATTGTTACCAATTTAACATTGCTCAAACCCTTGTCATATGTTTGAAAAAAATCATACAATTTTTTATGTATTTTTTATGTATTTTTATGAATTCATTAGTTAAGCATGAAATAGCAGCTAAGATATATGTAAGAAGTATTAAATTCAGTAAGTAGTGAATGTTTTAAATGTAACAAGTATAATTAAATAGCATTGTAAGATGCCAATTAAGTAGTTTGAGTTAATTGAGTCACCTATATAGGATGGGCTTGCAAGTTCATATTTTATGTAAAGGTCTGAGGAAGTGGTGTGAGAAGCACTATGAAAGTGCTTACCGACAATAAAAGCTTGTTTTTGCCATATATTGCGTTTCTTCAGCCACAGGTTTGTATTGTTGATATACTTTGTGACAATACTTATCGTTTTTGGAAGATCTTACAACTCATTAATACCAACCTTAACCTTAAAGAACTTTGCTTGATCCTTTACAATGTTGCAATCTGTTTATTACACTGAAGTAATGTTGCAATGTGCTTATTACACTGAAGTGCTTTTTTTCTTTTATTCTTTTTTGCTCTTCACTTGAAGAGCTGAGGTGGTATTGTGCTGGTTCATAGTACTGGCCCAGGGCACTGGTTGACTCAGCTGTCCATCTGCTTTCACATGCCATAATTGCCAGGGGCTCAAGCTGAGCCACATAGATATAACAGTTTGGGAGCCAGAAGTGCTTGGACTGTCTTGCAGCCAAAGTGTACTTGCATTGCAAGCTGCAAGGAACTGACAGTTGGCTAGCCACTGTTCAAGGCTGGACAGATAAGTATGCCTCTGGGGAAAACCTTCCACAGATTAATTATTCTGAGGAAAACCTGTGTTTTGATTGCAAATTTAATATTTTATGCTAGGAGAATTGGCATGTTAGGGGCAAGATGTTGTGCTTTTGGTGACTGTCATTTAATTTTTACCTCAAAATCCTTATTTTTCTGTCTGGAGATTTACTAACTCTTACAGCTTCCGCTACCCATTTTAAAGTCTTCTTTTTTTGGCTAGACTGTGGAGCAGCTACTGGTCTCTCTAGTTCTTCCTTCCCCATCCACAAAAAGAAGAAAAATTTAAGGGAATCTTTAGATGCCAGGCCATTTACCCAACTGCTTCAGTCATTGATGGGTGACTCTGCTGTGGCCGGACTTTGTTCCTTGGTCTAATCATCAGTGTATCTCAGTTTCTCGAGTGTTGCTCCTTGGGAAACTGCTAAGGCCCTGGAGTTGAACATGTCCTCTATTGCTGTAGGGTTGTCCACCCTGGGCAAAGGAGAAGCACTGTGATTAGTTTCGGGGGGAAGGACTGACCAGGTTACAGTATAGTCTGATTAGAATGTCTGATTCCCAGGATAGTGCCGCTGCCATGAGCCAGTCTTTTTCCAGGGAATCTCCCAGGAAAAGAAAACAAAAAAATCAAGCATGTTACTTTTACTGGATGTATTACTGTGGACAGGGAGAACTTACTGTTATTTTCAAAGGAATTAATTTCTCCTGTTAATGTTTCAAATCCTGTTCCTACAATTATTTCTGTCATGTTGTGACACTGATTCTCATTCCGAAGAACTGGGAATAGAGGGGGAATGTGTTTCTTCATTGATTTCTCCTCAAGTTGAATATTCTAATTCTGAGGATTGCGTTACTTCAGATTTCCTTCCAAAATAGCTAATTTTTTTCTGAGACCTTAGCAAAAATGATATGGGTATTTCAGCTGGAACAGAATGAAATTCCTGTTCCCCAGCAGCAGTGTCACCATTTGTTGCTGTTGGATATTCAACAGCCTCCCGTTTTTATCAACCTTTGGGGATACTTTCTCAACAGTTAGCAGCATGCCTGACAGTCAACTTCCAGCTTCTAAGAAGTCTGATAGGTTATACAAAATATGTCCAACTCATAAATATCCATTTCTAGTCTTAAATCAGCAAGTTATTTCCATATCTAACATGTCTACTGGTAAACAGATTAATTCTAACCCAATTCCTTCTGATGAGGCTGGGAAAGTTTTTGGTAGATTTGGAAGGAAAGTATATTCTACTTTAACTTTTCAGAATTTTGAACTGCCAGGATGACATGCTGAAATTTTTACTAGCTTCATTTGAGAACATGAGAAAATTGACTTTTTTTTTTAACTTTGCTTCTTAAAAAATCATTTAGTGCCTTAATTGTGTCTGCTTCTCTTTAAAGTATTCTTGTGATTCTGCTGATACTGTTTCTAGTGCTATAAGATTTGCTTGGTTATATTCTCAGATGTTAAAACTGAGATTTTAAATTCTCCTCTTCAGAAGAATGTTCAGTTTGAGCCTTTTACTGCTGAGGTACTTTAAAGATTCAGGGAAATTGATTCAAGGGGTCTTCCGGATTTTCCATACCTCCATCTCTAAGTTTAATTTTGAAAGAAATGTTTACTCTGACCCCTTTTTGATAAAGCAGTTTAAGCAGTAGGGTGCTAACAAACATGAGTTTAAAAAGCAATGGCAAGGAGGCTCTAAAATGCGAGAGAGCGCCTCCCAGAACCAAGGACAGCTGAAAAAGGCAGAATGACTAATTGCCTCTCCAGGTACTCAGACCCCTCCCCCCATTAATCTCTCACTTGTATTGTATGTCCTGCATCTTCCCCAAGGACATCAGATTATCTCTGACAAATGAATTCTGAAAAACATTCAACCAGGATGCAGATGGTAGTGGGAGTCACTCACTCCTTTTCAACGCATTATTCCACATCCTATAAACTAAACATCTCTATTACTCTGATCAAATGTTGCCCCCCTGGGGGGGGGGGTCATAGAACTAATGTCCTCAGATCAGATGGGCAAAGGCTTTTATTCAGGGATCTTTCTGGTGGCAAAGAAAGAGGAAACTTGGAGACCAGTCCAAGTTGTCTGTCTCCCTTTTCATTCCATATGTCACTGTCCCAAAGTTCAGAATGTTATCCCTTCAAACCCTATTACCACTCTTTCCTTTACACTGTTTCATGGTAGTTTTAAACTTAAAAGATTTGTACTGTCACATTCCTATTAGCAAATATTTCAAATGTATGTTCATATTTTTTTATATATGGAATACATTATTAGTTCTTTGTCTTACCCTTTGATCTATTTACTGCTTTTGCAAAGTGTCTGTCTTCAGTAATTGCTTACTGCAGACTTCATATATTTCCACATTTGGATGATTGTCTTGTATTTGCAGACTATTTTTTTTTTATTAATTTGTCAAGATTCTGTGACATTTCAAACTCCTCCTTAGTCTGGGATTTCAAACCAACTTGCAGAAATCATTTTTATCCCTTTACACAGAATAGTTTTTCTGGGATGTCTTCTGGGTACTACCCTGGAAAGAGCTTTTCTTCCACTGAACAAGGCAGAACTGTACAAAGAAATCTTCCTGAGCTTTTCCAGCCAATCTTTGGCATCTGCCAAGGAATTTCTCGGGATTCTGGGTTTCATGGCTTCTATGATTATCGTTATTCCCTGGCCAGAATTGGTAAGTCTAGTCTCAGCATCAACACCCTTCATCTTTAAAGATCCAAGTGTTGGAGTTTGTGTGAAATGAGGTACTTTGGTGAGTGAATCAGTTCTCTTTCAACCCAGGTCTCCCCTTTTTCCTTCTGCTTCCTATTTAGTTGTTACAGCAGCTACATTATACTTTACTTGTGGAGGCTGTATCAAAAGGGATGAAAGTGCAAGTTCTGTGGAACAGGCATGACATATAAAAGCACATCATTGTCAAAAAAGATGCTGGCAGTAATCAATGCCTTTGAAGCATTAAATTATCCCTGGTCCCCAGGACCTCTTCAGGTTATCACAGACAGCACCACAGAGATGTGGTATATAACGAAATAAGAAATTATTGGACATTGCCCTCTCTGCACACTTGCCATGATGGCCTGGGAGGTGGCAGCTCATTTCAGTTTGACTGTTCAGACCACATATTTTTTGTCAGGGTAAAATATTGTACGAAACAAGCTGAGCAGGACCAGGACAAGCCATCACAAGTGGAAATTATACCCAGTTGTCGTCCAGGAATTGATCCATCTGTGGGAAATACCTCAAATATTTCTGTTTGCCTCCTTTCAAAATGGTTAAAAGAAATTTTGTTCCAGAATTCTTACAAACAGGACTGGCACATTCCCATGACTAGTAATGTTTTGTATGCCTTTCCAACCTTTCTTACTGATATCAAGGGCTCTTCTAAAGATCTAGAATGGCTCTCCAACGATGGTGGTGGTGACTCCCTTTTTGGCCAAGGCAACAGTGGTTCTGTCTTCTTTTGAAATTGACTAAGGACAATAACTATACAGTTCCCTACAGACTGGATTTACTCACATAAGACAGAGGTTATGTCCACCCACCCAAAAACACTTCATTTGACTGCCTGGATGATAGAGTTTCAGTACCCTTTAGAAACCTTTTTTTCTAAGGATGTGCATCTGGTACTAAAGGAGGATGAAAAAATGCTACTAGAAAATCTTGTACATATGTGGAAGAGATTTTCTAGTTGGTGCAATTCTAAGAATCCAGACTCACTCATTTAAGGCCTGGATGCGTCTGGTTCATGATTTTGTGTGAAAACCCTCCCTTTCTACCTTGCTTCAAGTCAAATAATTTTTGAAAGAGTTTTTACTTGTATGTCTACCTAGAAAAAACGGTAGCTCCTCCTTGATATTTTAACTTTGTGCTTGAAAAACTAACACTTCTTCCATTTGAACCAATTCATCAGGCTGATTTGAGGTTTTTGACCTGGAATATTGTGCATCCTTGCTGTGACTTGTGCAAGAAGAATGTCTGAGTTGCAAGCTCTTGTGGTGAATCAGTCCTGCCTCATTTTCCACAAGGACACTTTTTTTTTTTTTGCATTAAATCTTTCTTTATGCATAAAGTGGTTTTAGAGTTTACCTTAAGCCAATCTGTTAATTTCCCTGTATTTTTCCAGAACCTAAAAACAAGGGAGTATCATCATGGAACTCCTAAACAAAGACATTGGTAACCTCCAGACTCTGGATCCCACCCAGTTCGGGTTTGTGAAAGGCAGATCATGCCTCCTGAACCTGATCGACTTCTTTGAGGCAGTCACCAAAGCTGTAGATGAGGGTAAAGTGGTTCACACAGCCTATCTTGACCTCTCCAAGGCTTTCGACACCATTCCCCATTCTGGAATTATAGCTAAACTCAAACTAGGCATAAATCCCTACGTCACAAGATGGGTTGCCAACTGGCTCACTGACAGAACCCACACTGTAAAAGTTGCAGACTCCAAATCTGACGTCAAACCAGTGACAAGTGGAGTACCACAGGGTTCCGTCCTGGGACCGCTCCTGTTTGCTATCTACTTCTCTGAAGTACAGGCTAACGCAGAGAAGGCCTCTGGCTAACGAAGTTCGCAGATGACTGCAAACTAGGAGCCATAGTCAAGTCCCCAAATGATGTGAACATCCTACAGAAGGGCCTCTCTGAGACAGATGCCTGGTGTCAAAGCCATGGCCTCAAGCTCAATGCCAAAAAATGCAGTGTCATCCCCTTTGGTAAAAACTCTGTACCCATGGACTACCACATAGGCAGCAATCTACTTAACACCGAATGCGTGATAAGAGACCCTGGGACCCAGGTGGACAGTAGTCTCTCCTTTGATAGTCACATCGCCACAGTAGTCAGGAAGTCCTTCTACGTAGCACACCTCATCATAAAAGGGTTCTCGTCCAGGAAAAAAGAGGTCATCGTTACCCTCTACTCATCACTCATTAGACCCATTATAGAGTACAACGCCCCTTTTGGAATGTACCTCACAAGACATCTGCAGCAGCTGGAAAGGCCACAGAAGTACTTCATAAAGAGGATTACTGGACTCAAACAAATGCCCTACACTGACTGCCTCAAAAAACTCCAGCTTTATTCCATAGCATATTGTCTACTCAGAGGTGATCTCTGCCTAACATATAAAGCTATGTCAAACCCAGAGCTGTTGTACATGCTACACCTAAAGAAATCTCAATCCCTCTGAGCTACACGCTCTAGGGACCTAAACCTTGTCACCACAATAAATAGGACAAACCTCGTCACCACAATAAACAGGACATGCTGGAGGGATAGATTCCTATCCCAGAGACTTCCCATACTCTGGAACAGGCTACCCATCTATGTCAAGCAAAGTTCTTCATTAGCACTCTTCAAGAAAAATCTTGATGAGTGGATGGGAAATAGGAAATACACCCTGGGGATCACTTCTGTGTCTCTGCTCGTCAGTGGCACAGGAAAATAACTTTCTTTGGTGGCGTAAGCCAGGGAACCTTGTTGGCTAGGCTTGCATAGGCCCTTGGGCCGATAGCCTAGTACCTACCTATGAACCTATGAGAAAGAATCCTGCATACTCTGCAAGCAGTTCATATGCTACTTGGACAGAACAAAATCCTTCAGGAAAGCCAATTAGTTATTTGTCTGCTATGAAGGCAAGAAAAAAAGGACAACAAGGGTCAAAGCAGACAGTTTCTAGGTAGTTGTCTCTTGCTATTTATTTTTACTATTCTAACCATAACAAGCCACTTCCAGGCACAGTAAGGGCCCTCTCTGCCAGAACTTTGGTTTCTTTTGTGCCTTTGTACATACCTTAAGAAAACATTACAAACTGTACTGTTTTTCAAGGTCCAGAACAAGTTTTGCCAAGACCATGCTCAGTGGGCTCCTGGGTTCTTAAATTCCCTCCTCCCTGTATGTTCCTAAGGTATGGTAATATACTCAAACAGCTTAGATGGCTGCAATAGCAAGCTAATGTTGAACATAGTGCAGTTAGAGTCTAAGTAAATTTGCCACAGTAGATGTTCTAGTAAATCACCATGGCAATAGCCATCCCCTCCGTTCATCCCTATGTTAGTTTTTGATGCATTGCCAGGGTGTAAATGGGGATACCCTTGTGTATATAGTTACATATGTTTTACTATTCCATTTTTATTTTCTAGCATTTTCCTTTCAGGGCTTATAACCTCCCTTCTTGAGGCAAGAAAGCTATGAAGCTTTTTGGCACCTAAACTGTTTACTTTAATGTAGCTCTGTTTGAGCCCCTGGCTGTTAGGGCGCATGGAAAGTGACCTATGGCTCTAAAAGCTGCTTCTGCAGTTGGAATGTATTTTTTTTCATGTTACTGCTTTTAACAGAATTAGAATATTTTCTCATCTCTGAGGTAATAAAAGTTCTGCGATATTTCTGACTAAACTTTTACGGTCTGATGACACAATTTACACTGTGCTGTGTTTTTACTTCTTTGGGAAAATAGTGTGCTTGATATTTACTGGTGAATACTTATCTTTTCCCAGTGTTACCAGTCTTACTGTACTGGTAATCATATTTATTCTCTGACTGCACCATGGATGATATTCCTGGTCCTGATTCTTCCACTCCGCTTATACCTAAAAAGAAAGAGAAAAAAAAAAAGTAAAATTGTTGCCTCTGCCTATGATTAGGGATTCTGTGGCCAAAGACTATTCCACAGTCCAACTCCTTTTGGTGTAGATATAATGGGTACTGTGGAACATGGGTTTAGACACATCCTCTGGCTGTTTCAGTACCTGTTACAGGTATTGGAGAATGAAATACTTTAGGTACAGTTCTTGTCCGGGGAAAGAGACCTCTTGCCAGTGACAGTATGTTGCCCCCTGACTATTTTACCAGTAGGGATATTCCGAGAAATGTTATATCTTTTGCGTTTTGTAGTTAGTCACATCTGGGACGGTTTGCCTTTTCATAGTTCTGGTGAAGGTATTACCAGAGAACAATATGTGTTTTCAGAGGATGAGGATTCTGACAGAGACAGGGGTGATTCTCCTCAGTAATCCATTGCCCAGAACTCTGACACTTCAGTTAATGAACCTGAAGTTAATCCTAGACATTTTTTCCTTTGCTGAGACTGTTGCTAGACTCTGTGAGGTTTTTGTTTAGGAACAAACAAGGGTTCCCCCAGAATTGGGCAGATTTTATGATCTATTAGAAGACAAGGTTCCTAATTCTGCACATTTTCCTCCCATTTTTGTCAGCTCTTGAAGACACTTTTTAAAGCTGATTACAAGGCTCCTGTCTCACTGGCTGCAGTTCCAAAGAAAGACGATGAGCAGTATGGGGTCTCTCCAGATTTACAAATGTATTTATTTTCAGCTATCAGCTGATCCTGCTGCAATAACTCCAGCAGCAGCAGCTAACATGAAATATTTGGCTTCAATAAACACATTACCCTTTGATAAGGAGAGCAAGTGGTTAGTCAAACTTAAGGTAAGAGACTGTTTGCTTCTACTATGTTAGCCTTTAGAATCTTGAATTATCATAGCTATATGTGGAAAATATGCTTAGTTTGGAAGAGTTTGCTACTTCATTGCCTCCATAAAACAGGTCATATTTGAATCTGTTTCTAATTACACTGTGGTTTCTAAAATTGCTCTGAGAAATGTGATTGTGCTGACACTGTGTCTTGATCTTCTGTTTCTCCTATGGTGTTGAAAAGATTTGTTTGTTTACATAACTGGAATTTATTTTTCTCATGATTTGATATCAAGTCTCCACTTAGGCTGGATCTAGTATTTGGACCTGCAGCTACAAAGATTCTGAAACAATGCGATGACAGAAGTAAATTGATGCATAGAGTCTCTTAGATTTTTCAGGTACCCAGGTTATACCCTGACAAAGCCTCTTCTCTATCTTTTAGAAGACAGAGCAAACAGAAATCCCAGTCTAATAACAAGAAGTCCCTCAAAGAAAATGGCAGGAGGATAATTCTTCCAAATCAATAGAAGTAGTAATGTTTCCAAAAAGATTCTAGCTCAAGCAAATTATTGACCATGGTGGGAATCTGATCACCTTTTCCTCACCTCCTGCACCAGTTCCCCTACCTGTCTCGCACTGACCGACCAGTGACCCTTTAGCTTGGCATCAGACGGTTTCAGACAAATGGTTGTTGAAGGTGATTTCAGGAAGGATTCATTTGGCAGTTGGACTCCTTCTCCTTGCAAAGGAGTTCCCTCACATCTTCCAAACCAGACTGGTCTGTTTCCACTAGTGCAACAACATATGCTAGAAGCATGAGTCATAAAACCAGTACCTGCAAATCACTTGTGCAAAGGTTTTTTTATTCCATGATATTTTTGGTACCAAAGAAGGAGCATGCATGGAGACCTGTGTTAGCTCTGTATTTTCTCAACCTTTATGTGAAAGTCTTAAAATTCAGGATGTTGATCCTTCAGTCAGTGTTTGCACTGATTTTAGACCATAGTGTTATGGTAATGCTAGATCTCACAGATGATTACCATCACATACCCATTGCTTAGAGTTTCAGTACATTTCTAAGATTTCCTCTATCTGGATCACATTTTCAGTACTCTGCATTAACCTTTGGGCTCTCCACTGCACTTCAAGTTATCCCAAAGTCTCTAGCCCTAGTGGTGTGTGTCACCACATATTGCAGTACATCCACATATTTTTCCTTATTTAGATGACTTGCTTGTTTCTGCAGAGTCTCTCTGCAGATGCTTGGAGCACCTAACAAAGATGTCCAACTGCCTGCCACATCTGGGGTTTCACTTGAAACTATAAAGTCTTGTCAAAAACACTCTCTCACAAAATTGTCTATCTGGTATTGTCAGTATTTCATTTCATCCTCGCGTATGGGTTCGGATCTGAACCATTGGATCCGACTCTACTGTTACTAAGCTTGTGGCAACCAAAAAGCTCTTGGATACCTCCCCTTACCCATAGTATACCTCCCTTATCGCAGATCTCATTTGCCGCTTAGTGGAAGATGTGGTCTGCTGTTGGCTCTTGGATCTTTTCAGGTGGTGTTATTAGTTTTCTAATCTTTCAAACTTTCCTTGGGTTCTCCTTTTCTGACTATAGCAGGAGTGTATTTTCTGCCCCATTTTTGTCTATCTAAAGCTTTCTTTTTACAGTAACCGTTTTTTATTGGGTTACTTTTCCTTTCTGTTCCTTCCCTTATACCCTGGTGGTATCTAAGCTACTATCATAAGTAGCTCCCTTCCCCTCTTGTGTCCTAACGCCTAAAAAAAAAATCTTTCTCCATTTTCCTCTATCTTTGTATTTTTCCCCTCATGTGTGTTTGTGGCTCTTTGAGTTGGGGCTTTTGTGCTCGTGGCCTTTTTGTATTTTCATCATGGCCGAGAAAGGAGATTAGCCCTCTGGCTTCAAAAAGTATACCAAGTGCAGTCACAAGATGCCTTACAGTGACTCGCACTCTCTTTGTGTTTATTGGTTGGGCCCACATCATCTCAGAAAGACTGTGCGATATGTCATTCCTTCAACCACTGGGCCCTGGTTGAACGGAAGAATAAATTTATCCTTAGGGGATTATTGCCTTCTGCCTTTTCTGGCGGTCCCCCTAAATCTACGTTACAACATTGGTTGGCTCAGTCGAGCTCAGCTTCTTCTGCCTCCAAGTCTGGTGATAGAGGGAAGAGGAGACCTTCCTCAGCTCTATCTGATCCCTTGGAGTTGAGATCAAAATATTCTAAAGCTTCAATCTCTTTGACATGTTTGGGACCTTCAGCTCTGAGTGATCCATCCTCTGATCCAGCTCCTTTAGAGCCGAGCCTCTCTGATCAGGATAGGTCAGAGCAGGTGTGCTCTGATCCAATATCCAGTCCTTTCAGATCTATTACTTCACTGCCAAGGACTTTGTACTCCCCTTCGGTGGATCCAGTGCCGTCGAGAGTTCTGTCTCCCGTTCTCCTAACCAGAACAAGATCTCCATTGGTTTCATCTTCCCGTTCTACCAGAAGCCTTATAGAAGTTCCCCTCAACCACAATGGTCTTAGAGGTGTCCAAGCCATTCACTCCTCCTTTGTTTCCTCCTCTGATTCAACTCAAGTTTCAGAGCCCTCAGATCCGATTCATCCGGTGACTTATTGTTCAGATCCAAAGATTTCTTTTTAATCGGATCAGACACTTCCTTGGAGTTTTTCCACCTTCTCTGAGCAGGAGAGGAGCCATAGCGAACCTGGTGGACCTAGACTCCAAGACCTTCTGAGCAGTCTCTGCATCTCGGGGCTTCTGCTCAGGTGAGCTGGGTGCTGGCTTCATCCCCAGGCAGACTGTTTTTGGGGCTGGAGCGGTCCTCTTCACACAGGCATGGCTTGCTGGAGATTAGACTCCCTTCCCGTTCAAGAGCAGTCAGCTTTTGGGGCTTTGGAGAGGGCCATAGCTGCCTCTGCAACTAGGAAGTCAACAGAAAAATCCCAGATGTTCCACCCAGATTTAGAAACTGCTGGACAAGAGAGTCATCCAAGAGGTCCCCCCAGACCAAAGAGGATTTGGAACTTGGTTCTTTTTAATTTCAAAGAAAACAGGGGATGGAGACCAGTTCTGGATCTCAGTAGATTACACAAGTTGGTTTGACATTGCACATTCCAAATGGTCATGGTATAGTCCATACTTCCTTTCTTGGAAACAGGATGATTGGATGTGCTCCATAGACCTTCAGGATATATTACCACTTAAAACTGGACAGGCAGTCCAGAAGGTTTTTACACTTCCGTCTGAGAGTCTTTCAATTCCGGTTCAGAGCACTGCCCTTTGGTCTCACCACAGTCACCAGGGTGTTCACCAAGTGCGTGGTGGTGGTAGTGGCTCACTTGAGAAGAGAAGGATCCTGTGTTTCCCTTCTTGGACGACTGACTCATTTCTACCCCCACCAGGCATTTACTTCTTTAGGCAAGGGATTAGGTTATCAAAATCTATACAGATCTAGGCATAAGAATAAATTATGAAAAAATCTCAGTTGTAACTTGTTCAAGCTGTGGAATTCGTAGGAGCAATTCTGGACACAAAACAGATGATTGCAACACTACCACAATCCAGAGTACTAACGATCAGACGCCAGACACAAATGATACTTTGGAACAGGAGAATAGCTGCCTGTTGAGTTTACGAGCTTTAGGATCAGTGGCAGCCGCTATAGTCTTGGTACCGCTGGTAAGATTCCACATGAGAATACTACAGTGACGTCTGACAGCACAGTGGTCGATTATCCATCAACTGATGTCTTATCCAGTAATCACTACGGACACCTGCAGAACAGCTGTATCATGGTGAATTTGTTCAATTGTTTACATTCATTTTGTGAATGTACATTTACATGTGTGTATATGGGTTCCCTTCACATGGCCGACATTTCAGAATGTCGATGACCATATGGCCTAGACCATATGATCGGTATTTGAAATGTCGACCATGTGGAACCGGCATCTCCGTACAGTGTGGAATGGAAAGATTTCCTTCTTCGCACTGTAGTGCGATCTCTGAGTTGGTATATTTACGTTCTGGGGGTGTGTGGGATGCGGAGCCCCGCAGGGGAGGGTGCAGGGGGACGTAGCCCCCCTGCTAGCAGCATGAAGGTAAGTTTTTCTTGTGTTTTTTATTTTTTATTCCGTGGTCAATATTTCGAATGTCAATCATATGTTCTTGGCTATATGGTCTTCGACATTCTGAAATGTCGACCATATGAAGTAGATCGCATATATACTTGTAGATGTTGCATAGGTAATTTGTATGTTTTTAGGAAGTTATATAATTGTTACATGATGAAAGAGTTTAATTTGTTCAGATTTTATTGGCTATGAATGTCATGTGATCACTGTCTTTTGATATAAAAACAGCTGTTAGAACACACACACGTCTGTGCACTGAAGAAGGGTTGTACCCGAAAGCTGTCTGCTCTGCACGTGTGCATGTTTTATTAAAGTTTTTATAAGCTACAAGCTTTTCTTGGTTTGAACTTGTGCTGTGGTTCGTGGAATCCGTATCAGACCTCCTTTACTGCAGGAACTTGTCCTTTTGCTTGTTTGGACTAGGGGTTGTAAGACAAGAATTGCAGTGGTGGAGGGATCAAATGGCTCTCAGTCCAGCACTTTCTTCCAACCCCATTTCAGTCTTGTCTAGACAGACTATTCAGATTATGTTTGAGACTCAAGTTTCCATGGGAGTAAAAGTGGAAGGTTTGTGAGAGTCTTTAGATGAACCAAAAAACACACACACCAAGCAAATGCTGGCAGTGATTCATGCTTTGCAGTCTCTACGCCATCTATGGATTCTGGGCCCTTTCCAGGTGGTCATGTGATTTCAACAAAGGGGTACAAGGTCATACCCTCTTTGCCAATTGGCAGTGGTGGCTTGGGGGTTGGCTCTTCAGCATTCTGTTGCTGTAGTACTTCAGTCTTTTATATACCATCAGAACAAAACATTGTGACAGACAGTGGATCCTCAACAGACTCTTATGAGTAGAAAAGCAATATTATGTGTTCCAGATGTAGGGGACATGTCAAGTAGATCTGCTCACATCCGTACAAAACAAACAACTAAAAAAATATTTTTGAGACTTCCTTGCAGCCAAGCATGGAGAACAGATGCTGTGTCATTACCTTAGTCAAGAATATTCCTGTATGCTTTTCCACCCTTTCCAGTGATTTCCAAGGTACTTCTAAAGATTCAAAAAGAATTGCCAAAAATCATTGTGGTGACTCCTTTTGACCTAAGCAGTATTGTTTCTCCCTTCTTATGGAACTGGCCAATGGCAAATTGCACAAGCATCCTCACAGACTGGATCTACTCACAGAACACAAGGGAGTTTGGTACACCCTGGCAAAAGTCAACTACAAGCGACAGCATGAATGATTAAGTCTTAATACCTTTTAAGCACCTTTTTTGATGAGGATGTGCAGTGGGTACTAAAGGAGGCAAGAAAACCTGCTATTAGAAAGTCTTATATTGGCAAATATTAAGAGGTTTCTAGTTGGTGTCTTGTCAATTACATGGATCCCAAAAGGGAAGTAGCACCTCTGGTTCTCAAATATTTGTGTGATCTATTTAAAGATGACTTATATGCTTTCATCGAGGTGCATCTTCCAGCCATCTCAGCTTGTTTGCTTATAGAACCCAATTTTTCTTCTATGCTTGGGGTCAAACAGTTTCTCAAAGAAGTGTTGCACATGAAACCCCCTGACAAACAAATTTCTGTTCCTTAGTATCTCGGTTTTGTTCTAGAATAACTGACCTTAACTCCCTTTGAACTGGCCTCTCAGGCTTACTTGAAGTTCCTTACTTGAAAAGCTACATTTGTTGCTGTGACATCTGCAAGGTGAGTATTTGAGTTGCAGGAGCTCATGGTGGGTGAACCCAATCTGATTTTCTACTGGGCTAGGACCACATTACACACTAATTCTTCATAGGTAGGTACTAGGCTATCGGCCCAAGGGCCTACGTAAACCTAGCCAGCAAGGTTCCATAGCTTACACCACCCAAGAAAGTTATTTTCCTGTGCCACTGTCCAGCAGAGACACAGAAGTGATTCCCGGGTTGTATTTCCTATTTCCCATCCACTCATCAAGATTTTTCTTGAAGAGTGCTAATGAAGAACTTTGCTTGACCTAGATGTGTAGCTTGTTCCAGAGTATAGGAAGTCTCTGGAACAGGAATCTATTCCTCCAGCATGTCCTGTTTATTGTGGTGACAAGGTTTAGGTCCCTAGAGCGTGTAGCTCGGAGGGATTGGGATTTCTTTAGGTGTACCATGTCCCACAGCTCTGGGTTTGACATACCTTTATATGTTAGGTAGAGATCACCTCGGAGTAGGCGATATGCTACGGAGTAAAGCTGGAGTTTTTTAAGGCGGTCAGTGTAGGGCATTTGTTTGAGGCCAGTAATCCTCTTTGTGAGGTACTTCTGTGGCCTTTCCAGCTGCTGCAGATGTCTTGTGAGGTACATTCCAAAAGGGGCGTTGTACTCTATAATGGGTCTGAGTGCCAAGTAGAGGGGAACAATGACCTCTTTTTTTTCCTGGATGAGAACCCTTTTATGATGAGGTGTGCCACGTAGAAGGACTTCCTGACTACTGTGGCGATGTGACTATCAAAGGAGAGACTACTGTCCACCTGGGTCCCAAGGTCTCTTATCACGCATTCGGTGTTAAGTAGATTGCTGCCTATGTGGTAGTTCATGGGTACAGAGTTTTTACCAAAGGGGATGACACTGCACTTTTTGGCATTGAGCTTGAGGCCATGGCTCTGCCACCAGGCATCTGTCTCAGTGAGGCCCTTCTGTAGGATGTCCACATCATTTGGGACACATCATTCATGCCTAAAGTTGTTTGTCTACCTTGTATCAAGCCGTCAATCTCCCAGTTTTCTTTCCACTTGCAAAAAAACAAGGGAGAACAAATTTCTACATACATTGGATGTACACAGGCAGTTTATGTTCTACCTTGACGGATCCAAGTCCATTAGGAAGGCTAAACAGCTGTTTGTTTCCTGTGCTGGGACTAAGAAAGGCTGACCCATGTCTAAACAGACTATATCCAGATGGTTGTTGCCTGCTGTTTTTTGTTTTGTTTTACTATTCCCACCATGGAATAACTGTTCCAGTCAAAGTTGAGGCACACTGTACCAGGACCTTATCCTCTTCAATGATGTACTGGAAAGGGGTGGACTCTAGAAGAATTCTAGAGGCAGAAACTTGGTCCTCTCTTCACACCATTCCAAAGCTCTACAACCGGATTCCTTATCTAGGTCCGGGATAGGCTGTGCTACGCCCATTGTCCAGGGGCTCCTGGACTCTTATTTACCCTCCACCTAGGTAAGGTAAGCTGTGGATATCTACCCATAGACTACTTCAGCAGTGAGAATGAAGGACATACTACTAGCCACCATCCTCCTTTATAGATAGTTGAGGTGGGATACAGACTTCTTTTGTTAGTTATTTTTGTTGTTATTTCAATGATTTATATGGTGATTGATTGTTGGGTTTTGGTTCAGGATGAATCTTCCTTCTTTTCTCGGGGCAGTAAAATCCTGAAGATTTACCTCACTCTGGTTGCTGATAGGCTGTACCCTTTTTGGAAGGAGCATATCAGCATCCAGAGTGAGTGAGAGGGAGGAGAGTTAGAGCTTTGGAAACTGGCTACTGTGTCCTTGCAGCTTGTAAGACATTACCCATAGGCTACTGCAGCAGTGAGGAAATTCAGACAGCTACTGTTATGGGTAAGTGGGACTTGCTCAACTATATTCCCCCCCCTCCCCCAATTATATAACTGGCTGTTGGCTACAGTAAGTGCTATGCACATCCTGTCATTCCATTTAAATACTGTTGCCATGCCTCAGGTTTGGGTCTTGGAAGCCCATATCCTTTGCAGTATGTACTCCAGTACACACAGTTTGCCACCTGCCACAGACAAATGATACAGTGCCATGCTAATGTCATGACTTACTAGTTATATGAATAGCATAACATCTGTAAATTATATTCTGTGAGGCACCAAGTCTACAGAATCTTTACTGAAATTCCTGTGTTTAACAGTTATAAGTTTCTAAGATATGTTGCACATAGCAGCACAACTTCTTTATAGTGCACCAAGATCCTTTTAACATGGAGGGGTCTGATAATGAAGCTTTTTAGTGACACTGCATCACTTGTTGCCAGTGCACAGTGAGTAGTTTATCATATTTACTCAACAATGCATTTCTCTGTGACCAAGAGGAGTGTGACCAATGCACTGATGCATAGAACATGAGTAGGTCCACAACACTATGGTGCAGTTTTATGACAATATCTCATTCCTCCAGTGGTGTGGTCCTGTCTTAGTGTAGAGATGCATTGTGTGATGTGTAATTCACAATATGCACATATGTGCAAAGACCTAAACTTTTGCTTCTTGAGAGGACCTGGGTGAGTGGCTGTGGTTACCTCCAACACTACAGAATGTAGAGCTTCTGTATGGTATGTTATGCCAGCTTGAATGTGATTTTCATGTTTCTGTATAGGAGCTTTAGTATGAGGGCACACTGTAAAGGTGGATTCCTTACTTGAGCTTTCTGGAATGTTGAATGATGTTGTTGGCATCACCCATTCTGTTAAATAGTGCCAGCATCACTGCAGTGGTCTGAAATTGCATCAACCTGACTTGCTGTATTAATAGGAAGCAAAGGTTCAGGAGGGGAGCCTGAAATGTATTGCAAGTATTTTTTCTGTCCTGTTGGCTTCCACTATCTTAACTGTTGTACAAGTATACCTACAAGTAAATACTTTGATCTGAAATAGTTTACTTCATTTGGTCTTCAGCCTGTGGGTTTGTGATCCACATCGGATCTGACACGACTGCATTTTCCAGCTATGGATCCGAGCTCCAAGCTCATCCCCTTACCCACAATGCCCCCTGTCTCCCTTCTCCCTCCAGAACTTGTTTGCCGCCATCGTGGTTACAAGCGTGGTTCCGAGTTCCAGTGTAGTAGGTTACGTAAGAGTGTGTGTAAATCTTAATATCATGACCTATTTTTCGTCCTTGTATCTTTCTTTCCACCCCGCATCTGCATCAAACAAAAAAAAAAAAAAGGGAAGCTTTCTTCTCTTTCTTACTTTCTCTATAGAGAGTGTGTGCGAGTGTGTTTGGGCCTGGTACGGGGATGGCAGAAGCCCCTAAAGCAGGCTTTAGAAAATGCATAGAGTGTGGCCATAAGCTGTCTCCAGTGGATGGCCACTCTTTGCGTGATTTGTTTGGGTGCAGACCACCTTAAGTCCACCTGTCCTATTTGCACTGGCTTCAACCCCAGAGCACTTAAGGACAGGCTTATCTTGAAAGGTCTGCTTCCCTCTTCAGGGACCGGGACTACAGTTCCTTCTTCCCCCATAGGGGGAGCAGCGGCTGCTGCATCTTCTTTCTCTTCCCTGGCCTCTGGGACTCAAACTACCGCCAAGAGGTCTAGGGAAGGGGACAAGTCTAAAAAAGACCAGTCTCGCAAGCAGTCCCCTGACCGCTCATCACAGGTGGGTCCGCCACCCTAAGTTAGGTGTGGGTCCCCTTGGCTACGTTCACCTAGGTTTTCCCCCTGAGCCCAAGGAGACTCGTAGCCAGTCCCTAGCTAGGTCTTCCCCCCACAGGCACTCCCGTCTGGTTCCTGTGGCGTCTTCCTGCTCCACCTGGAGTCTCAGTGAAGCGGAGATGGAGAAGATGATGTGGAGGTTCATCCGCAGCCAGCTCCAGATGGAGGTCTTGCCGGCACCCTCTCCCTCTCGAGGGGCTCCTTGCAACCTTTCTTCTGACCAGTAACTCCTTCTCCGATCCCACTTGCGGTTTTGGAATTTTTGGATCCGAGGACCCTTGGGGTTGGCGCCAATGGTACCATGTACCTCAGTGCTGGCTGTTGCCTTGAGATGGGTGGATCCGAGCTCTCAGAGCCATACCCTCTGGGTTGGATCTGAGGAGGTGCTCTCTGTTCCGAATGCCTTAGAGCAGAGCATGTTGAAAAACACACAAGTGGCAAAGTGCTGACAAGATCAAACCTCCAAAACACGATATCTGCACCAACAGCAAACAGAACTAAATTTATTAAAAATGAGCGCTTTCGGTAGAGAGCATTCTCCCCACCTTCATCAGATAATGATTCTGTTTAAAAACATCCTTTTATACAGCGGTATTTCGGCTCCTGGAGGCTCTGCTTAGACTCACCTGTCTGGTCAGGGGGGGAATGGCCTCTGTTAGTACTTCCCAGGAGGTTCATTCCTCCTTAGCATTCAATGAGATGGAGAGGGTTCTCGCAGGGTCAAGGCCTCTGACCATCTAGTCCCCTGACTCTGTCCAGACCCCCTCTGCTCAGTGTGCAGTTTTGACTGTCTTGCCATCCCAGGGACAGCCCGTGGTCGCTATGCCCCAGGAAGTTCTGGTGTTGGAACAGCAAGAGGTTTGTGAGTCCTCCCCAGGAGGTGCCTTGCAAAAGAACATGTAAGAGGAGGCAGTCGGACTCTCTACCAGAGTCCCTCACAGAAGACACGGACTTGGATGAAAGAGAAGGTTCCCCAAGGTCACCCCCTGAGGATATCTCCTTTGGAAATATTATGGAGCTCCTCTGTAGGGGGGGTGGTCAGCCCCAAAACCGACCTCAAGACGAGTCTGTGTTCCTGGAGGCATTCGGCTCGGACCCATCTACCTCTTGGGTATCCCCTCCTGCTGATCCATTAGTGGATCTGATGACATCTAGGGCATGGAAGGAGCTGGACACATTAGAGCCCATTCCCAAGCACCCCGACAATGTTTTGAGCCCCCCAGTGGATAGGATGCATTGGAACAAGTGGTCCCCAGTAGATGCGATGATGGTGATGGCCGCCACCAAGAAGGAGCTTGGTCATGAGAGCTACACTATTCATCCCCCTGATCGAGAATCAAGGGTGTTGGACCGTTTTGGGAAGTGAGTATATGCTTCAGTGGCCTTCTTGGTGAGGGTGCTTAACTATAGGGCACACGTCATTCGACTCCAGAGAGATCTTGTAAAGGAAGTCACGTAGTCAACCCCAGAGTCCATGCCGGCGGAGGATAAGAAGACGTTCGCCTGAATGGCCACTCTCAAAGTGGTTGCTAATACGTCCATGCGGCTGCTCTCTCATGCCATAGAGGGAGTGGCAAGGGAGACCGGGGCAGGCGTTGCCATCAGGCCTCACGTCTGGCTCCAGTTGTGTCAATTTTCGAAGCCCTTCAGGGCATCTGTCACCAGTGTCCCTTTGATGGTTCTTCATTATTCGAGAAATTGGTGAGAGACACTGGTCCAGAGCTAGAAGGACGGGAAGATGCTGTCTGCCGTCGGGATCTGCTTCTCGTCTCCTCAAAGATCCTGTTCCAGGAATCAGTGAAGAACAAAGAAAATGTGGTTCTGGAAGTCTCAGTTCTTTTCCCGGGATACTCAGGATGCTCCTTCTCCCAGAGGCAGAGGGGGTTATGTCAGACGCCGCCCTAGAGGCAGAGGGGGTCTTAGGAATTTCGGGTCCTGAGAATCCTTCTCTGAGAAACCTGGACAGCAGCCCTGAGGGGTTGGCCGACTGCTCATCTGTGGAGGCAGTCGGGAGTCGCCTGTCACTACACCCAAAAGCATGGGAGTCCATTACAACAGATCGTTGGGTGTTGCGAATCATATCCAGAGGATATTTCATTCCATTCAAGGAATCTTCCCATCTGAACAAGCTCTTCCCAGACGTCCCACCCGCGCAACGGGAGGAAGCAGCGCTAGAAATAAGAAAGCCGCTCAAGAAACAAGTCATCCAACTGGTCCCTCCAGATCAGTCTGGATCCGGCATTTATTCCAGGTTCTTTTTAGTGCCAAAGAAAATGGGGGATCTCAGACCAGTTTGGGATCTGTCCACGTTGAACCTGTCAGTAGCCAAGGCAAAGTTCTGGATGGTCACACTCCAATCTATCCTGCCCTTTCTTCAGGCCAAAGACTGGATGTGCTTGATCGATCTCCAGGATGGGTGCTATCACATCAAGATGGACAGGCGCTCCCAAAGGTTTCTTCGCTTCTGGCTGGGAGCCAATCATTATCAGTTCAAAGCCCTTCCCTTTGGTCTCACCACAGCCCCTAGGGTGTTTACCAAGGTAATGACGGTTGTAGCAGCTCACCTGAAGCTTCAGGGTATTCCGGTCTTTCCTTACCTGGATGACTGGCTTCTTGCTGCCCCTTCAGAGCATCTACTCTGCCAAGCCAGGGACTATTCCTTTGGCTAGCAAACAATCTCTGCATCACCATCAATCTGAACAAATCCTCACTGGTCCCGGTCCCGATTCTGAACTTCATCGGGGCTCAGCTGGATGCGACTCAAATTAGTCTTCCTCACTTCAGACAGGGTACGCAATCTGAGATTACATGTGGTGCACATTCTTCAGGCACAAATTCCGACAGCAAGGCTGTCCTAAGGGCATTGGGCTTCATGGCAACAACGATCAATCTCCTGCCAATGGCTCATCTCCATATGAGAGTTCTTCAGTGGGCACTTGTGGTCCAGTGGTCCCTATTAGATCTTCCTCTGACCTTCCCTGTGACAATCTCAAGAGTACGCAAAGACTCGCTTTGGTTGTGGATTCTCTCCTCAAGGGACTTTCCTTTCACCCTGGTTTCCCAAAACCATGGTGACCACTGACCCCTCCCAGCTCGGGGTGGGGGGGGGCACTGCTCGGGAAGAACAGTCCAAGGCACATGGTCCCCTTCCGAGACCAGTTTGCATATCAGTGTACTAGAGATGAGAGGTCCTTCTGGCGTTGCAGGCCTTTCATGCCTTTCTTCCTCTAGGAACGATTGCTATTCAGACAGGCAATATGTCAGTGGTCTGGTAGATCAAACAAGGAGGAACCAGATCTTATACCCTCTGTCGAGAATCCTTGAAAGTGTGGGAATGGGCGATCTCTACCAGCCACTTTCTAGTAGCAATGCACATTGTAGGGTGGTCCAACATTCTAGCGGACAGGCTCAGCAGATCTATTGTGATGCCTTACGAGTGGTCTCTGAATCCTTCAGTAGTGAAACATCTTTCTAAGGTGGGGTCGTCCCACTGCAATCTCTTCGCATCTCCTTCCAATGTGAAATGCACCAAGATGTTCTTCGTTCCACATTGCTGCAGTCCTTACTATTGGGTAGTCCGCTGTCCAGTCGGCCCGAATACCAGAGTATATGGCTGACGTCGGTCAGGGCGCATTAGACTGACGTCAGTACGTCAGGGTACTAATGCGCATGACCGACGTCATATCCTCAGTCTTTTTTGCCGCATGGTCCGATGCAGAAGCAGTTTTGCGAGTGCAGGTTGGCGTTCTGAAATATTTCCGAAACCGGAGTTTCAGACCGAATCAGAGTTGGCTAAGTACCCCGTTGGGGAACATTTTGGTTTTTTCTTGCCTCAGTATTTAACCGGATGTCAGAAAAAGTGAATAACTGTATTTCTTGTGGGAAACAGATACCTCATAGGGATTACCATACCTTGTGTATACCTTGTTTAGGGCCTGAGCACGCCGTTGTTGGTTGCCGCTCTTGTGCTAGGTTTAACAAACGCACTATTAAGAGGAGGTTAGACTGTGCCAGGTTAGTGTTTGGGAAGCGTTGCAATTATAAAATGCCGCCGGATGCTCCGGCCCGCTTCGTCAAAAGCGCAAGGACAAAACAGCGAAGCCTAGGGTTGATGAACCGCAGTCCCGGACGTCGGTTCTTTAGAAGGCTCAGTGGAGCCAGAGGTTTTGCCAGGAGTTTCTATGGAGTCTCAGGCAGAAACTTTACTGTTACAGGATGTGCCTTCTCAGGAGGTAGGCCAGGCTGCGGGGCTTCTCAGGTAACTGTTCTTCCCTCTCTTCCCAAGGTAGTTAGAGCCTCTCCTTCTGTTGCCAAAACTTCTTTGAGGGGTAGGCCAAGTTCAGCTTCAGTGGGGCTTCTCCTAGCATTTCGGGTTCTGTACCTAAGAAACATATGCTTAAAATGGCAGAAGATTTGATTACTATGATTAGAGGTTCTATGCCCCCTCCTGATAAGAGGCCTAGGGTGGAACTGGAGTTTGATAGTTTTGAACAGTGTTCAGAGGCTTCTGAGTCTTCTGCGGAAGATTTGCAGGAGTATCCTCCTTATTCTGATTCTGATGTGGATGATTCCACTCCTACAGCTTCTCCTCCTGAGGATTTCTCATTTTCAGAGACTCTGCATTCCATGAGGGAGCACTTTAAATGGGAAGGCCAGGATTACTCTGATTCCAGGAAAAGGCTTAGGGAATTCTTGTTTTTACCCCAGCATAGGCCCTTAGCTATACCTCCTGTGTTGAATGTGGTGGAAGATGTTTTGCAGAGGCTTCCCTGAACCCTGACTCTTTGCCTCCTGCTCCTGTTAAACCTGATAGGTACTATAGGGTGCCCAAGCTCATAAGTATTTGTTTAAGAGTCCTAGGGCGGACCCAGAAACTGTTTCTCAGGGGCCTAAAGGTGTTAAGGCCTCTGTGGTTAAAAAATCCTGTTCCCACTGATAAAGAGGCAAGGGCTTTGGATAGGTGGGGAAAGAAAGTGTATACTTCTTCCACTCTAGCCATGAGAGCGTTGAATTGTCAGTTTCACATGCTAAAATATCAAAATTATCTCCTTTCACAATTGAAATCTAAGGTGGATGCTTTGGCGGAAGGTATTGAGTGTAAAGAGTTGCTGGATTTGGTTCATGTGTCTGAACAAGTGGGTAAGCATTCTTTGCAATGTGGTTTTGATGCTGTACAGGCCTCCTCGAGGGTGGCTGCCACTAGTTCTGTTCTTCGCAGGCATGCCTGGTTGAGGGATCAGAATTTAGCTGAGCATGTTAAGACAAGGATTTTGGATGCTCCTTTACAGTCTGATGTGTTGTTTGGTTCGCCTGTGGAAGCAGTTTTAAAGAAAATGGAGGACAAAGCTAAGTCTATGCAAACTGTTAAAGATTTTTGCAGGTGCAGCCACCGAAGTTTAGTAGAAATTGGCCTGCTAAGGGGTGGACATATCCTGCTTATGATTCCCAGTCTAGGGGTAGGTCTAGACGTGGTAGGGGCAGAGCTCAAGGTTCTTTTAGGCCTAGAACAGGGAGTTCACCTGCTCAGACTTCTGGTGAGGGCAGGGGTCAGTCCTTTCGTAAACAGACCCAATGACCTGCCTTTTCAGCTGCCAGTAGATTCTCGTCTGGCAGCTCCTTTGGGAGGAAGACTGTCTCTTTTCAAAGAAAATTGGGATTTAATTACTCAAGACAGATGGGTGTTGGATATCATTCACCACGGTTACAGGTTTTATTTCCATACAATGCCCCCTTTCAAAGGCATGCCAGACGTTCCTCCTCCACAAAGAAACGAGGCTCACAAGCAAATTTCTCAGTTACTCCAGATGGGGGCCATTCAGCCAGTCCCTGTATCAGAAAGGGGCCTAGGATTTTATTCTCGCCTGTTCCTAATACCAAAGAAGGGGAACACGTGGAGACCAATTTTGGATTTATCTCTCCTCAACACTTATCTGGACATTCCCAAGTTCAAGATGTTGACGTTACAACAGCTTTTACCTCTGCTGGGCAAAGATCACTGGATGGTAACTTTAGATCTCAAGGAAGCTTACCTTCATGTGCCTATAAGGCTAAGTTGCAGGAAGTATCTGCGGTTTCGAGCTGGAAATTCTCATTATCAGTTCTCTGCATTGCCCTTTGGCTTATCTACTGCCCAGAGTATTCACAAAGGTTCTGGCTCCAGTGATAGCTTACTTCAGGCTACAAGGAATTCAAATCTATCCTTACTTGGACGACTGCCTGATTCTGGCTCAAGAAAAGGAAGACCTTCTACAGCATCTGGAATATGTTATAGCAGTGCTAAGATGCCTAGGGTATTCTGTGAACGAAATAAAGTCCAGTCTAGTACCCTCTCAAGACATGTGCTTTCTGGGTGTGAGACTGAATACAGCAGCCCAGATGGCCTTTTTAACCCCGGACAAACAAAAGAGTCTATCACTTTACTTCCATCAACTATCTCATCAGTCCGTGCTGACTGCAAGGACAGTCCTTCAAGCATTAGGGTTCATGGCATCTTGTATTCTGGTGCTTCCCAATGCCAAACTGCATATGAGGAAGCTACAATGGTATCTCAAAATGTATGGACACAGCACTGCCAGGATTTGGACACTGTCATTCAAATAATACCTTGCCTTCAAAAAGAATTTTTGTGGTGGGCTCAGGAATGTCACCTAAACAAGGGACTCTCTGTGACCCGGCCAGAGGCGAGTCAGATTTTAACGACAGATGCCTCGGACATTGCTTGGGAGCTCATCTAAATGGAAAGTGGATACAAGACAAGTGGCCTGCCAGACTACAGCATCTACATATCAACATGAAGGAGATGTTAGCAGTCCAGTTTGCATTAATGGCTTTCAAGGAGTTACTTCTTCCAGGGCAGGTGTTGATTCTAACAGACAACACAACTGTCATGTGGTACATCAACAAGCAAGGGGGAACACATTCTTATCCTCTATGCAGGCAAGCAATGATTTTATGGGAGACTGCGCTAAGCTTGCAACTAACTCTTCAGGCAAGGTTTCTGCCAGGAGCACAGAACTCCTTAGCAGATGTGTTAAGCAGACAAATCATGGATCCCCACGAGTGGAAACTGGATCTTCATGTATTTCAGAAATTGACAGTGTCATGGGGAACTCCAGACATAGATCTGTTCGCTTCTCCACTAAACCACCAGCTGCCAAAGTTTTGCACAAAGGGGTTTCATCGCACAGCTTGGAAAGTGGATGCTCTGTCTTTCAGTTGGAAAAACCTTCATGTGTATGCCTTTCCACCTCTGCCTCTTCTTCCAAAGGTGCTATTAAAAGTCAGACAAGACAAGCCAAGGATGATTTTGATAGCTCCAGATTGGCCTCGGCAACACTGGTACCCACTACTAAGGAGTCTGGTAAGGAAGCCTCCATGGCCTTTACCTTTGATTCCTCATCTGTTATCTCAGAAGGACGGTCATCTGCTCAATGTCAAGCTTCACTCTCTTCATCTAACAGCCTGGCATATTCTGTGTTGAAACACAGCAGGTCTCAACTTCCTCAACAAGTTTTAAATGTGATTATGGAAGCTAGAAGGCCTAGTACAAGGAAAGTGTACGCAGAAAAATGGAAGAGATTTTTATTTTGGAGTACAGCAAAGAATTTGGAGGTTTCTGAGCCTAATTTGAGTGTGGCTCTTCAATATCTTACTGAGTTATTGGACAAAGGTTTGTCCTTCTCTTCCATTAAGATTCATGCTGCAGCAATTTCAGCTCACTATGATTGTGACCCACCATTGTTTTCGCATCCTTTGTTCAAGCAGTTTCTTAGAGGGGCAAAGAATATAAGACCCCACGTAGAGCTCCTACTCCTGCTTGGGATCTCAATTTTGTGTTGGAAAACTTACTCTACAACCTTTTGAGCCTGCGGCTACTGCTGAATTGAAATACTTGTCATGGAAGACTGCTTTTCTGTTGGCTATTACTTCTGCAAGAAGGGTGTCTGAGTTGCAGGCCCTTATGGCAGTAGAGCCCTTTTGATTTTCCATAAGGATAGGGTATCATTACGCACTAATCCTTCCTTTATGCCTAAGGTGGTTTCTAGTGTGGCTTTAAACCAAACTATTCATTTGCCTACTTTTTATGCAGACCCCAAAATAAAGGGGAAAAGATTTTGCACACTTTAGATGTACACAGGCAATTGCGTTATTATTTAAGCAGGACTAAGGATTTTAGGCAGTCTCAGCAGTTGTTTGTTTCTTTTGCTTTGAGTTCGCAGGGCAAGCCTGTGTCAAAACAAACTATTTCTAGGTGGATTGGGTTTTGCATTGCATTTTGTTATTCCCATCATGGCAAGGAGATTCCAGCTGGGATTAGGCCTCATTCCACTAGGGCTACTGCCACTTCAACAGCATTTCTAAGGGGTGGCAACTAAGGATATTTTGGAGGCAGCTACTTGGAGTTCAGTGCATACTTTCTCTAAGCATTATCACCTTCCTATCTACTCTAAGTCTAGGGCTGGTTTTGCCACAGCTGTTTTGCAAGGCATGTTGTCAGCTCCTACTTCTTTATGATTTGCCAGCCTCCCTTACCTCTGCTTTGGGATTCTACCCAATAGTAAGGACTGCAGCAATGTGGAACGAAGAACATAGTACAGTTTTGTACCTACCATAAATGTAGATGTTCGAGGATCCACATTGCTGCAGTCCAATTACCTCCCTCCTTCCCTCTGTGTTTAGGGGTGGTGGTGTAGGTGAGGTTATATGTTGATATTTTTGTATATATTTTTGTATATATTGTACATAATTTTGGTGCAGGTATTTTGAGCCTTGTCTTTTTAGGGTCTTCTGACATCTGGGGCAAGAAAAGACTGAGGATATGACGTCGGTCATGCGCATTAGTACCCTGAAGTACTGACGTCAGTCTAATGCGCCCTGACCGACGTCAGCCATATACTCTGGTATTCGGGCCGACTGGACAGCGGACTACCCAATAGTAAGGACTGCAGCAATGTGGATCCTCGAACATCTACATTTATGGTAGGTACAAAACTGTACTTTTTTCGCTCTGAACCCCCCACAGGGGGAAACACCCAGAGACGGGACTGGTGCATGCTTGGCCTCCCGGTCTCCTTTATGCTTATCCTCTGCTTCCCCTCATGTCAAAGTTTCTTCAGAAAACTCGAAGGCTGGGGAGCACTGTCATCCTCATTGCCCCACTCTGACCTCGTCAGGTTTGGTTTCCCGTACTGTGGTCTCACCTGTTAGTTCCTCCATGGACGTTGGATCCAGTTCCGGATCTCCTTTCTCATCCCTCAGGGATCCCTCACCCAGATCTGGACAGTCTGAAGCTCACAACTTGGCTGCTCCGGTTCCCATGATTGTTAGAACTCTTGGATTGTCATCCCCTGTAAAGTCAATTTTGGTAGTGGCTCACAAATCCTCTACCAGAAAGGTGTATCGTAGTAAATGGAGGCGTTTCTCCATATGGGCCACTCAGCGGGGTTTGGATCCCTTTACTGCACCTCTTTCGACTGTCTGTCTTAGATTTTCTGGCGAGTATTTTTCATCAGGGTGCCAGTTTCTCTACAGTTAAAATACAAAATCAAACCTGTAGTTAAGTCTGTCTCCTCTTTGGAGAATATACTGCTCCTTCCAGTGAACCCAGTTGCAGTGACTGTCCTTTGTGTACATATTGTTTCAGTCGATTCTTGTAAGGTAGTGGTACTCTCAAAGTGAAGTTGCCTTGTTTGCTGGCATCTAAAAAAATACTTTCTGTGTTTTCAGTCACTTGTATGTTTGAAGTTCCTTCCTTTCTTAGAGTCGATGAAGTATGACTTGTAGATGGTAAAACTGCATATGTTTTCTTTGGAATAGCTCCTAATTTACTGTTTTTATCTTTTAAATTACTGTTTTGTTGGTCAGAGGACTCAGAAACAGGGAGAGTTAAACTGGTGTTCTTCTCCTCTTGCATACAAGCTGTTTCAGTTGTCAGGGAACAATAATTTTTTGCATAAAATATATATATATATACATATATTTCTTTTATTATATATTTTATATTATGCATCTTTTATATATATATTATATATATGCATTTTTATGAGATTAATTGTTTTAAATTAGATATGCATAAATATGAATATACTATGCATTTTTATTTATATGCACTTTTTATATATATGCATTTTTAATGAGATTATTTAACTGTTTTAAATTAGATATGCATAAATATGAACATACTTTACATTTTTGTGTATATATATTTTATATGCGTATTTTACAATATTCTTGTCATATATGCCTTTAAATTTTCAAAAGTTGTATGATGTCACTAATTGGAAAAACTTTTTTTGACTGAGAGTGATATAAAACAAGCAGTTGAACAGTTAATTCTTTGTCTGATGAAGCAACGAAGGTTGCGAAAGCGCTCACCTCTCCTTTTTACTTTGTTTAAATAAAGACGTTATTGTGTGGTACCCGGTATAGTGTTTTCTCTCATATCAATCTGAAGGAAGAAGGGAGACATGGGGCATTATGGGTAAGGGGAGGAGCTTGGATCCATAGCTCGAAAATGTGGCCGTGTGGATCAGAAACCCACAGGTTGAAGCTGAATGAAGTACAACTACTCAGATGGAATGTTATGGTGAGTACATAACTTCTTGTTTTCCAGTGGTGGTAATGGTGGTGGAGGAGCAACATCTGTATATGGCTGGATGTCCCAGGTGGTGGGATCATCTCTCTGATGTAATGGGATCCTATCTCGCCTACATTCATGACAGATGGGTTCGGAGCCGATCCATCGGCTCCGACTCGGCAACTTATATACTAGCACGAAGTCTCTCATTGGCTGGGCTATACCCTATCCCAGGATGCACTACACCTGCTTCCCCAGATCTCGTTTGCCGCTTTACTAGCTGGACGTGGTCTCGACTTGGCTGGAGCTAAGTGATTTATCTTACCTTTATTGGTCTTTGACCTTGGGGTTTCTTGTCAGATATTAACCAAACAGCTGTTTTAACAGCTTCTTTATCCTATTTTTGAAAGTTTGAGTGCTAAGTGTTGTCTGGTACTTTTGTTGTCGGGCAAGGCCTGTTTTAGTTAGAGGGCCCTTGCCCTATCCTAGTGTATTTTTAGTTAAAAGGTTTTTCTACTATTAACTTAATTCCTTTGTGTTTTTTTGTACCTACGGCCAAGCCCGTTTAAATTAGAGGGCTTTGGCCTTGGTTTTTGTCAGTTGTTTGTGAGGTAAATTCTACTGTGTCTCGCTTTTCAGTTGGCTATTTTTCTTATAGTGCTTATTTTGTGGTGAACTCTATTTCTTTAGGTACCTGTACTATGTCTAAAGAACAGAAGTCAGGGTTTAAAAAATGCACTCGGTGCAGTTATAAAATGTCCATAACAGACAGCCATTCTATTTGTGTATATTGTTTGGGGCCGAAACATTTACAAGAAACTTGTAGCGTATGTCATGCCTTTTCTGCTAGAGTTCTTCAAGAGCGTAAGAACAAGCTCATTTTAAAAGGGCTTATTAAACCCTCCTTTGAGGAAGCTTTGAATCCTCCTGTTGCTTCCAAAAAGAAAAGATCGTCTGCTCCGACAAGTCCGTCGGAGCCGACTTCTAAAAAGAAAAAGTTGACCTCTTCTTCCTCGGCTCCACTGACTTCGGGGCGAGTGTCGAAGAGTCTGCCTCGATACCTCCTACTTCGGTTCCATTGTCTTCGGAGCCGCAAGTTGGAGTATCGAGAGGTGAATCACCTCCATCAGCTCCAATGGCTTCGGAGCCGGTGGAAGTGTGCAGCTCAGACTCTTCCCCCTCGGCTCCGAAGAAAAAGGCTTCTTCGGCGCCGATAGTGATCCATGAGTTGGTGGAGTCGGCGCCGACAGTATTGGAGCCGTTTCGGAGCCGGTCCCCTTCTCCATCGGAGCCGAGAGGAAAGTCTTCTCGAGTGTCTACCTCCTCTAAATCCTCGAGACTATCGGATTCGGACTTGGATAGGGTTTTACAGAGGCTCTTCCAGTCTCCAGTATTTGCTAAAATGGTCTCGGCTCCAGCACAGTTTGCTTCGGAGCCGATCCCCCCTCCTACACTCTTGATTCCTCCTCCAACCTCTTCTGAGTTGTTGGAGCCGGTGGTGGTGGAGCAAGGTGGAGCCATACGGTCGGAGCAGAGACCCCTATCAGGCCTTTCGGCTCCGACCATGCTTCCTACCCTGTCCTCCGGTTCAGGGTTTGGTACTGCGACCTCTACAGCCGGGCCCGTGGGGAATACTTTGGGATTAGGTGCTTCGGTGCCTAGTCTTCCCCTCGGAGCATCGGCTGCTGGAATTCCCAGTGCCATCGTGGCCTCTAGACCAGTGACTTCCTTGGATTCTGGAGGTCCGGCCTTTGAGGCCATGAGGAGCGCGCTGGCCATGCCCTTGCCGGTTCAACTAGACTCTACCTCACCGTCCCTAGATTTGGAGACTGGTGCCTCTGTTGCGTTGCAGCCCCCCGGCAGCCGGGCTCCAGGGCCTGAGGATACCCCAATCGGGGGTTCCCTTCTTCCGGGTGGTCCGTCCGAAACCGCTTCGGACGAACCTCCACGGAAGAAATTGTGCAAGAGGAAGCACGTAGACTCCCAAGATGAGTCTATTACATCGGATACTGACCTCGATGACGCTGAAGGGTCCCCCAAATCATCTTCGGATGATATCTCCTTCTCAGATATCTTGGAGATTCTGAGACAGAGAGGTGACTGGCAAGCCAAAAACCCTTCAACTGAGGAGTCAGTCTTCCTCAAGGCCTTTGGAGCCCAGCCCTCCGCCTCCTGGGTGTCTCCGCCCTTTGATGAACTCCTTGATGTGGTTTCTTGAAGGGCGTGGGAACACCCTGATTCCGTGGAACCGGTGCCTGCGAGGCCTAACAAATTCTTGTCAGCTCCCCCCCAGAAAGAATTTCTCACTAAGGGAGTACCGGTAGATGTTTTGGTGGTGGCTTCTGCCACACAGCAGGACGTGGCAGAGGCTTCGACGTCTATTCATCCTCCTAATAAGGATTCTAGGAGTATGGATAGGTACGGGAAGCGTACCCTGTCCTCAGCGGCCTTTACCTTGCGGTCGCTGAATTATTTATGTCATTTTACGAGGCTCCAAAGGGATCTTCTCAAAGAGCTAAATGACTCCCTTGTTGGTAATCTACCTGAAGCGCTGGCCTCTACTGTTGGCGCACAGATGACTACTCTTTCTTCTATTGTTAACTCGTCCATGAGGCTCATCTCGTATGCGGCCGAGGGGGCGAGTAGAGCAGCGGGAACAGGCGTTGCCCTTAGGAGACAAGCCTGGTTACGCTTGTGTTCGTTTACGGAGGCCTTCAAGTCTTCCTTCGCCGACACCCCCTTTGATGGGTCATCTTTGTTTGGACCCAAGGTGAAGGACACGCTAACTCGGTGCGAGCAGGAGGGCAAGACTTTGACTGCCGTTGGGGCCCGTTATTCCGCTCCTTCCAGGCCTTATCCCAAGGCTGGGAGAGGAGGGAAAATGTGGTTCAAAAAATCCCAAAAGTCTTTCTCTACTCCACCCAGTGATTCCCCCTCCAGAGGCAGGGGGGGGGGGATTTTGGAAGACGCCGCCCCAGAGGTGGCAGAGGCCCCCGTAACTCTGGAGACCGCGATTCCTTTCGTGGTTCTTCATACAACCAGCGTTCCTGAGTGGTTGCCCGACTGCGCAACTCCGGAGCCAGTCGGGGGTCGCTTTGCGGCTCATCCACAAGCTTGGGAATCCATTACAAGCGATCAGTGGGTGCTTCGCATTATTACCGGAGGATATGTCATCCCTTTCAGCAAACCCCCCCTTTCTTTAAGGGAAATCCCGGACGTGCCACCCAGTCAGCGGGATCAGGCAGCATTAGAAATTTCAAAGCTGCTAGAAAAAAGAGCCATCCAGCCTGTCCCCACCGACCAAATCGGATCAGGAACTTACTCAAAATTATTTTTGGTGCCAAAAAAGACAGGGGACTTTAGGCCCATTTTGGACCTCAGTGCATTGAATCGTTTCGTCAAGAAGTCCAAATTCCGAATGGTCACTCTCCAATCTATTCTTCCTTTGCTGGAAAAAGATGCATGGATGTGCTCAGTAGATCTCCAGGACACTTACTATCATATTCCCATAGCTCGAGAGTCCAGGAGACATTTACGCTTCCGCCTCGGAGCCAGTCATTTCCAATTCCGAGCACTGCCCTTTGGTCTCACCACAGCCCCCAGGGTGTTCACCAAGTGTCTGGCAGTGGTAACTGCTCACCTGAGAAGTCTGGGATTCCAGGTGTTTCCTTATCTAGACGACTGGCTCCTCACAGCCACCTCCGAGCATCTACTTCTTCAAGCGCTCAGAGCCACATTCACCTTGGGCCGTTTTTTGGGGATCACATTCAATTTGCAAAAATCTGTACTACAGCCTTCTCAGCGTATTTCTTTCATAGGCGCAGACTTAGACACAAAAAGAATGCGCGCCTTTTTGCCGGCAGCAAGAATTCAGATCTTACAAGATCAAATCAAATCCTGCCTTCACTTACAAAGAGCCCCGGCCCATCGGATTCTACAACTGTTGGGCTCGATGGCGTCGACTATACTTCTAGTTCCCTTGGCCAGACTTCACATGCGAATTCTACAATGGCTACTGTCGGTTCAATGGTCTTATCAGGAACTGCCCTTGAACCACTTAATCATAATAACGGAAAGTTGCCGTCGAGATCTGCGTTGGTGGCTTCTACAGTCAAATCTCGACCAAGGGGATCATTTATTCCTCAACGTCCCGTTGCCACTGTGACCACGGACGCCTCCCAGGTAGGGTGGGGGGGTCATTACCTGGACAGGTCGGTCCAAGGCACATGGCAGATCCAGGAAACACATTTGCATATCAATATCCTGGAGATGAGAGCGGTACTATTGGTACTTCAAGCTCTCCATCACGCTCTCCCACAGGGCCCAATTGCGATCCTATCCGACAACATGTCGGTAGTATGGTACATAAACAAGCAAGGGGGTACCAGGTCTTACCCACTATGCAGAGAAGCCATGAGACTTTGGCACTGGGCGGTAGCTACCAACCGCTTTCTAATGGCAACGCACATACCGGGGAAGTCCAATGTGATTGCGGACAGATTAAGCAGGACCATTCTCTTGCCCCACGAGTGGTCCCTCAATCAGAGTATAGCTGCGAAAATCTTCGACAGATGGGGTCTTCCTTGCTGCGATCTGTTTGCCAGCCCCCACAATGCGAAATGCACAGAGTTCTTCACACTGTTCCCTTCCCAGGGACAGATTCCCAGGGACGCTCTGACCCACAGTTGGCCCTCCGGTCTTCTCTACGCCTTCCCTCCGTTCCCCCTCCTACCGAGGGTGATACAGAAGGCCATTTACATGGAGAGCGAGATGATTCTGATTGCCCCGCACTGGCCTCGTCAAGTTTGGTTCCCTTTCCTACAGAGGCATGCGATAGAAGGTCCATGGTTTCTGGATCCAGTGCCAGACCTGTTGACTCATCAGTCAGGACGGCTTCACCCGTCTCTCAGGTCCCTGAAGTTGGCAGCATGGTTACTCCACTTCCATCCTTAGTCCGAGATAATGCTTTCTCGCCGGATGTGGTCCACATCCTGTCTTCTTCCCATAAACCTTCCACCATCAAACTTTATTCCAGTAAATGGAAAAGGTTTGCCTTCTGGGCTCAAGAACGAGGTATTGATCCTCTCACTGCTCCAGAATCGGAGGTTCTGAATTTTCTGGCCTTCCTGTTTCAGTCGGGATCTTCAGTTTCTACCATTAAGGTTCAACTAGCGGCAATCTCTAATTTTCATGCTTCATTTGAACCTTCATTGATGTCTCACAAACTTTGTAAGGCGTTCCTTAAAGGAGCTTGGCTCCTTAGGCCTCCTTTATCTTATCCTGTTCCTCCTTGGGATTTGAATATGGTTCTTGCTGCCCTAACTGCCCGTCCTTTCGAGCCAGCTGCTACTTCTGATTTAAAATTTCTGTCTTGGAAAACAGCCTTTTTAGTAGCCATAACATCTGCTAGACGAGTTTCAGAACTTCAAGCTCTCTGTTCTGATCCTCCCTATTTGATTTTTCACAAACATAGAGTTTCATTGAAATTGAACCCTGCATTTATTCCAAAGGTGGCCTCTTCTTTCTGTTTGCAACAAACCATAGAACTCCCTGTGTTTTTCCCAGAATTTTCTAATAACGCAGAATATACTTTGCATCAATTGGACGTACATAGACAATTACGTTTTTATTTGGATAGAACCGCTCAAACGCGAAAATCAAATCAATTGTTTGTCTCTTTTGCAGCGAGCAAATTGGGTCAACCAGTATCAAAAGCCTCCATATCAAAATGGATTAAAGATTGTATCACTTTTGTTTATTCACAGGCCAAAAAAGATCTCCCCTTTCCAGTCAAGGCTCATTCTACCAGGGCAATGGCTACTTCGGTAGCTTTTCACTCCAAGTTATCCTTTGATGATATTTGTGCTGTGGCAACCTGGACTTCTCCGCACACTTTTATTTCTCATTACAAATTGGATGTGGTTTCTCGAGGCAGAGCTTCCTTTGGTTCCACGGTTCTCAGGAGTGTGTTCCAATGAGCCACCCGGGATGTAGGTGCTAGGGACGCTGTCCCATCTGTCATGAATGTAGGCGAGATAGGATCCCATTACATCTTTTAGTTATGTACTTACCATAACTTTGGATGTATGGGATCCATCTCGCCTACATTCATAAGTACCCACCCTCCTTCCCCCTGCCTTTTGGATTTAGAGGAGCTGTAGTCACTTTTTCTTGGCGTTCTTCTTGAAGAACTTTAGTTGGTTATAGTGACTTATAGTGTCTCTGTGTTTACATGGGTGTATGAAAGCGAACAAACAAGATCTGGGGAAGCAGGTGTAGTGCATCCTGGGATAGGGTATAGCCCAGCCAATGAGAGACTTCGTGCTAGTATATAAGTTGCCGAGTCGGAGCCGATGGATCGGCTCCGAACCCATCTGTCATGAATGTAGGCGGGATGGATCCCATACATCCAAAGTTATGGTAAGTACATAACTAAAAGTTTCCCTGGCAGGCTGCATATGATGTTTGTGCAAGTCCATTGCACAACTGTGATTGTGTCTGTAGCAATGTGTGTTCTTATTTTTACCTCATTGTGTTGTTCTACAGGTCCATTTGTATAAGAGAAGGATGTGAAGCTGCATTCACCTTGGGCGCCACTGTCTGATGCTAAATCTTCAGGGATTGTCTGATCCTCCCATCCTGTCTTTTATACATTATGGTTAATGGTTAACGTTTTCTTCCCATTTATATAACGAACAAGTTTGACACTTTGCTGAGTATACCCATAGTGGGCTTTCTGATGGCTGCTGCTCTCTTTCTTGTGCTGAATGAGTGTAAGATGCAGCTATGTAGTGCTACATTGTACACATAAGTCTGCATTGGCTCAGTCACACCAGCCTGTCTGTTTCGATGTCTGTCATGTTGGTTATGCATCCTAGTGTAGTGCAGCTGTTTAACACCTTAACACTGCTTGTCCCATTACTTCTCTTTAATTAGGCAGCCCTTGGTTCAGACTGTCATCTCTGTCTAATGCTTAACATATGCCTGATTAGCTTTGGGCAGTGACTTTTTCAAAACCTTGTTAGTGAAATTGTATGCAGTGCTCATCTATAAACCCTGTATATTTTCCAACATAGTTCCATTCAGTCTCGTATACATATTGCTACAGTTTCTCCATTCTAACCGCTTTAGCTTTGCACTTCAGTAATATTCTTTTGCTGTCTTATCTTAGTTGTCTTGTTAATTAAGACCCCTGTGAGATTGCAGGTGTGTTTGTTTCTCTGGGCAAGTGTATTAGAAACGTACTGTTTTTTTATAAGAGTCTTGATCTAACCTAAGAAAGCTCTGCTGAACTTGTTTGTTCTGACTAAAGCTATGGAAAGAAATGTCCATATTTTGACAGACAGTCTAAATGCTCCCAGATTAACTGGGCACTTAAATGTTTTGTAGAACAAAAGATTAACTTTTCTTGGAAATTGTTATTATCTAAGGCTATAATCGGAGTGGCACCTTCCCTACTGGTGGTTCTAACACTCTGGATGTTTCCACTCATCGAGAGTTAAAGGTTCATAACTGTGCAGTTTTTCCTTATCTTCGGAATTCAGGTCACCAGTGCATTTTAACCAAGATTGCACTGTGTGCAATACTTCAGGGTAAATTAGTAAATAGATTTTACAAATAGCATATAAGCGTATTTCACTTTTGATCCAAAAGCAATTTGGTGCTCAGCCAGGAAGGGGTCACCCAGGACTTTGGTTCTGAATTTTGTAAATGCCAAATTAAAGCTATAGAAAATTAGTAATCGTTCAAATCATTAACTCTGTTAGGAACTAGCCATATTGCTGGAATAAATCTATTTCCAAGAAAATGATGTAAAACATTTGTTTTAAAACGTAAGGCTTGGACATTTAACTCAGTTGGGTAATGAAGGCATGATCCAGGGCTATATGGTTAGCAAGCTCTAGATATGAAAACATTAGCCATTAATGTCTTGGACAGCAAAAAAATGCCTTTTTTTTTTTTTTTCTTGGCATGAAACAGTTTCAAGAAAGATGGATGATTGCCACACCAGTTAGACTCTCATGGTGCCAAAATAACAAAATAAAGTGATAGTAATGTCTTTCGGCTTTTCCTGGTTAGAGGTCACCACAGCAGAACTCCGGTCTGCTAATGATTGGCAGCGGATTTTTACAGTGTTGAGTTGCCAGCCCAACACCCAACCTTCAAAGAAGGCACACCCATTCACGCACCTACCTGCATGTCTTTATAAGTCACTCGACCACGGGGAGGACATGCAGACACCACACAGAAGGCGCTCCAGCCGAGAATCGAATGGGAGAACCTCTTGCTGTGAGGCGACAATGCTAACCGCTGCACCACCGTGGCCTAAGCAACAAAATAAAGTGATACTGTCACTATATTTAGTGATGTTTTAAAAAATATTGGAAAGCCTTGGATTGCTTACCTTATAGTTAGTTGGCATCTATAGGTTTGACCAGCCTAAAACTATGAAAGGAATGGTTCCAGATAATCTGAATGATTTCAAATCGCATAGCACACCAGGATCTGATGAAGTTCCTGTTACCTTTATGAAAAATTTTAGGAACAAAGTTATTTCATATTCTGCTGACATTATTTTAAAATACTTTGTGATCATCTTCCTTGCCTCCTGTTGGAAAAAAATGTAATAATTGCCCATAGTTTTTAGGGAGGCAGTTAATTATATAAGTTGTTGTAGATCTATCAGCCTTGTATGTGCAACATATAAAGCTAAAACAATCGTTTTGAAGTTGACTCCTGTTAACTTGCATGAAAAAGTGATCTGTGCCAGCATGACTTTTTATAGTTGGTCATTCATGTGCAACAAATTTAGTTCAGTATTACACCACAGTGATAAATGCATTGGGCAAGGGTCTAAATGTGTACACTATTTTCCCTCGACAAGCAAATGCTTTCAATAGCATTCCTCAGTATGCTATTATAGGTTAAATCAGATCAAGTAATATCAGTTCCCTTTATATAATTAACTTGGTGATGCATTGGTAGTATAATTGTTTATTTTCAGTAAAGATTGGTGATACCCTGTCCAAACCTAAGAACATTTCTTGAGGTGTGCCATAAGGCTCAGTGATAGTCCTATTTATTTGACTTGCTTATGTAAACTATACCAGTATTGAGTTATAAAGTAGGCAGTAAATTTGCAAGTAATACAAATGTAGCACTTTTTTTTTTGCTGGACATGGATCATAAAATGTTTCAGCATAATTTGGATAAGTACACCAGGTATTAATTTAGATTATGACATTAACAAATGCAGTGTGCTATATTTTGGTTGCAGTAATAGAGTTTATCCATATGCTTTTGATGGTAAAATAATTCGAGTGAATTATGAAGACTTAGAGAAATCACTGGATGCTATTATTCCTAAGTGCCTGTACTCAAAGCATCAGCAGAAGAGTCGTAGGCCTAGTAAGTCTGCTCATGAATACTGTTTCTTCACAAGCTCTAAATGTGTTGTCACCTCTATAGCTTGCCGTTATGCACCCTCTTTAATATTGAATAGTGTCAGTGGCTCAACAAGTGTCATGCTCACCTTGAATGCTGGAGTACCAGAAGACTGGGGGTGCTGTTCCTACCCAGAGTGTTTGTTTTCCTTTCCATTACTGAGAATGCAGTGCATCATAGGGTAGGAGCTGTGTTCCTGAGTATGTTGTCCCACAGAATAAGAGACATTAAACCAAGGTCCCATCTGCCTGAGTTGGCAGCAGCACAGGTAAATGTAAAAGATCCACAGCACTTACCAAAATAGTAAGGGGGAGTAAGTACAATTATTTGATTCATTGTTCATATTTACATCTTAACAGTGAATATACTTTATTTTTCCAATCTTATTTTCACCCTTTTAACCACAACCAAAATTTAATTGTGTTTAATATCTGCACTGTCCCTCTTCTTGTTATATAAAATTTTCACAGCCATAGTTTTTTTGAATACAAGAAATTATTTTCCTTCTATTCAACTTCATTCCATTTTTTCTTAACTCATACAACACTATCTCTATTCTGGCCTTACTAATTCCATTCTTTTCCCAAACGTTTTTACTTTATTTGAAAAATACTTTCACTCTACGGTGTAAAAAAAATGTTCTGTTGATTTAGTTTAGTCACATACATTAGACTTTTTTTCTTCCATTTATAGTTCTACATTTCCTCCTCTTACTGGTAACGTATTAAGTGTTAACCTCCATGAAAAGTGTTCACATTCTCATACATTTTGAAATGTTTCTTTTTGTTTTCTTTATTCATGTACTTATTCATTCTCAATGCTATATATTTGAAAATCTCCATAACTGTATTATACCATTTTTTTCAATGTTTCCTAGTATTATACTGCTTTCTTTAATCATCATATAATATTCTGTCATTTCTTTACTTATATCTGGACTTTTTATGCTTTATTAGCGGAGAACCATTTCATACATTTGCAAATGAAATGTTTGTAATAACATTTTTTTCTTTTTTGTTAAATCTGATAAAAATGAATGCAAGGGAAAAAAAACAATTGGGTTAGTCAGTCCTAGACTGCCATTCTCATTGCTGGATTCAGGGTAGATCCCCACACCACACTAAATAAGTGAAGCGCACTCTTTTCCATTATACTTAGCAACGTTAATATGCTTCCTAAATACTCAGGTTTGCCCGATACAAAAGAAAGTATAAGGTATACTTTCCATGCAAGGGATAACACATGCATTTCCACCCATTTCCAATCTCTCTTATTTCTTCTACCATTTCTTTCCATTGTTTTAATATTAAAGTAGTCCTTGTTTTCCTTACTTTACACTTCCGTATTTGAGGACTACTTTACCTAACAAATTTTAACATCACCATTATAGCTGCTACCTTTGTCTTATGTTTACTGACAACACCATATCATCTGCATAATTCATTATCCTTGGAATTTTAACTATATCTATGCATCTTGTTCTTTTAAGAATACAGCATTTTATTAATCCAAGTAAAGTACTACTTATTGGGCACCACTTCTTTCTGCCATTTTATACTTTAATTTCCTCACCAATCTGTCTATTTATTGATGGCCTCACCTACTTATAATCACAGATACTTTTAAGAACTTTGATTACTGAGTCAAGAATTTCATAAAAATTTAAAATTTTTCGGATTTTTTTCACAAAAATGCATTAGCATGTTTCTGACACTTAACATGCAGTGCATATCATCTTTAGATTTCGAAATCTCATATCTTAACTTTTCAGAACAATTCCTTAGTTTTTTTTTCTCTTGCCTCAAGACACCCCTAATGTTTTAACTTCTTTTGTTGCCTTTTCATATTCTGTAATATTACCATCATAATTTTGTAGTCTGCATTACAAAGTGTTACATGTCTCCAATTCTTTAACCTTTCTTTCTCATCTTTTTTCCATAGTAATTAAATAACTCCTCCACATATTTCTTTATTCTGTATGTCTTCTTTTAACCATTCATTTATTACCTGTAGAAAATCTTTCTTCTCTTCTAATGACATATCTTTGTAATATTTGCATCAGATTGTTTCACTTTTTTGCTTTCTTATTGCTCTTTTAGTTCTTTTGTTTAAAATTTCTTAAACACAGATCTTTCAGTTTCTTGCTATTTTTCCCAGTTCCCTTTTCAAATTCATTTAATTTTTTTCTTTCTTATACATCTTTTTCTAGATACTCATTTCCATAGTTTATTAATGTTATTTTTTATGTTTTCTAATTCTCCTTTTCATATCTACTGCTATAGTAAAATTTTCCAATGCTTCACTTCTTTCCTTGCAATGGGTTAACATATTTCTTATCTTTAGTCAAATATTTCAGTCTGTTGCATTCTTGTTTTTTTTTTCTGTTTTATAAAATAGACTTTTTGCTTGATTGTTCTTACTGCCCTTTATGTATTTTCTTTTCCAATTTCTTATATTCACCTTCTTATTTCTTCCTTGCATTCATTCCAGCATTTTCAATCTAAATTGCAAAACTCTGTACTTACTTTTTAGGCAGTTCACCAGGATTCCTGGTCCTCAAAGAATTCTGGCATCTGTTTGTTCTTTGTATGCAGTCTTTCCTTTTCATGATGTATAGTTTTCACATGACCTTATTTATCTTTTTGTAACTTTGCCTTCTTTTAATACTTCTTCATTTTCTTTAGATTTTGGTCAAGTTAGCAATATGATCAGAAAGACTTACCACACTACTTCCATTCTTTGCTGTCTTTAATATATTAAAAATGGTGTCTGTGTTTCTCAAATTACTCCTTTTTTATTTGCTTATTTACATTTAACCTTAAACTGGAATATTTTGCACATGTTCATACATAACTTTGTACCTCTTTCTAACTCTTTCTTGAATAGTTGAAATCCTGAACTATGGCTATTTGCCATATTAATATTCGTCCAGTTTCTTAGAAGATAAGTCCCCACTTCCTGTTAAAACTGCTCTCTCTGCTTCAGTAATTCTTACTACTTAAATCTGTCCTTCATTTGTTTTCAATCATATGGGAATATGGGAATACCTGAGCTACATATAATCTTGTTCCCCATAATTCAGATGGTTTCTTTTGTATTTCAGGTAATGGATTGATCTGCTATAAATAAATAGTCAATGTTAAGTTGTCTATCTCGCCTTCATTCTTGCTGGATGGGTTCGGAGCCGACCTCGGCTCCGACTCGGCCACTCTAAAAGCTCGAGAGTTGGTTCCACCGGCTCGAGGCTCCCCTTATATCCCACAATGCTAGGCGTGAGTTACCCCAGATCTCGTTTGCCGCTACAGCGATCGAGGTGTGTTTTTCTACCGGCTCCAGGTTAGTGAAAGTCAGACTAGTTTAAATTCTTCAGACTTAAGCTAGCTTAGTGTATTTTTCTTTCCCCTTAGTGTAGTGGATATTATCCCTTCTACCTTTTATCCAGCCCCCTTTTTTTCTAAAGAACTTATAGTTCTTTCCCAAAGGCCTTCGGGCCCTTCCTTCCCTATCCTTAGGGTGTGTATGTGTTTGATTAGGGAGTTTTAACTTAACTTACCCTTTAGTTTAAATAATTCCCTTTAAACCCCTATCAGTGTAATCTGTGTGTGTGTGTTTTCTGTGTGTGATTACACTTCGGTTCCTTGAGTATGTCCAAGGATACAAAGGTCTCAGGCTTCAAGAAGTGTGACTCGTGCTGTCAGAAAATGTCTCTGACAGACGGTCACACTTCTTGTGTGTATTGCCTGGGACCTTTACACCTGCAGGACTCTTGTGCTGTATGCCATGGCTTCAGCCCTAGAGTCCTGCAGGAGAGAAAAAATAAACTCATTTTAAGGGGTTTGATTAAGCCTGAAGGTTCCCTTTCTGTGTCATCGGGGAAACCTTCTAAGGCTTCCAAGACCTCGGCTCCAGCTTCAGAGTCGAGGCCTAAGGCCTCGAAGCCTACTGCTTCATCGGCTCCGGCTGGAGCCGATGAGTCTTTGACTGCAGTATCTGTGGTTTCCTCGGCTCCGGCCGGAGCCGAGGCATTAGAGATTCCTGGGTCGGCTCCGATCAGACCATCGGAGCCGACATCTAGAAAGAGATCGAGGTCACCGTCCCTTGGCTCCGTTCATTCGGCTCCAGCGTCTCCCCTGCTGTCTGAACGGAGCCACAGATCTCACTCCTCCAGGTCATCGAGGCTCTCAGATCACGACCTCCAGAGGGTAGTGAGTAGACTTTTGAAGTCCGAGGCACTGGCCCAAATGCTCCAGAGTCCGACTCATCAGTCGATGCCTCAACTTGTTCCTATAAATATTCCTCCTCCGACTCCTTTGAGCTCGAGCCGGGCGCCTCGGGACCGAGACTGTGGTAGCGTCGGAGCCGATACAATTGTTTTCGGCTCCGTCGTCGGCTCCGATTTCTTCTTTTGAAGAATCTCGGCGCCGGGCTTCCCTCGTCGGCTCCGGGGGGGTGGGTGGCATCGGGCCCTTGTCCCACCCCCCCTCCCTCTCGGTGCTTCGGCGCTGGTGAGCTCGGCTCCGACATCGGCCTCGGAGCCATCTCTGTCGGTGCCGAGGGAGGTTCTCAGCTTCTCGGAGCGGGGACCTCTGGCTCTGCCAGACAGGGGTGCGTTCGAGGTCATGCGGAGTGTGTTGGAACCTTGTTCGACTCCACAGTCGGCTCCGTCCGCCCCTCCCTCTTCGGTGCCTTTGGTTATGTCGACTCACTCCCTCATCCCAGACCGCAGAGAGCCAGCTCCTCAAGAATCCCCTGTGGGGATCTCATCCTCTTCCGAGGCCTCCCCTGAATTGGCAGAGGAGCCCCCTAGGAAGAGAAAGTGTAAGAGGAAGCACATACTCACCTGAGTCTGTCACCTCTGACACAGATTTAGAGGATTCCGAGAGTTCCCCACATTCCCCTTCTGAAGATGTCTCTTTCGCAGACATTCTAGAGATCCTGAAACAGAGGGGAAATTGGCCAGCCCTTAACCCTTCGGAGGATGAATCTGTGTATCTTGAGGCGTTTGGCTCTCGCCCTTCCACCTCCTGGGTGTCCCCCCTCTTTGATCCCCTCATGCAGGTGGTTGCAAAGAAGGCCTGGACGGCTCCTGATTCAGTGGACCCTACCCCCAGGAGACCTTCCAAATTTATAACAGCACCAACTGACAAGCAATTTCTCACAAAAGGTGTTTCTGTGGATGCTATGGTGGTAGCTGCTGCCACCAAGAAGGAACTAGCTGATCCTTCAGTGCCTGTTCATCCCTCTAACAAAGAATCTAGGTCTATGGACAGGTACGGGAAGCAGATGTTCTCGTCAGTGACCTTTGCTATGCGTTCGCTGAACTACCTATGCCATTTTACTCGTCTTCAAAAAGACTTGATCAAAGAAGCGAGTGACATGTTGAAGGATCCTACGGCTGCGGGTTTTCAGGACAAGATGAACACTCAGCTGGCTACCCTGAACTCCATAGCTAACTCCTCCATGCGCCTCCTTTCTTATGCGGCTGATGGAGCGAGCAGGGCCGCAGGGACAGGTGTGGCCTTACGCAGGCATGCCTGGATGCGGCTATGCAACTTTGCGGACCCCTTTAAAACGTCATTCACTAATTCCTCGTTTGATGGATCATCTCTTTGGTCCTCAAGTGAAAGAAACCTTGACTAGGTGCGAGACGGATGGCAAGACTCTTTCTGCCGTCGGAGTCCGTTTTTCTACTCCTTCTAGGCCTTACCCCAAAGGCCAGAAAAGTGGAAAAATGTGGTTCCGCAAACAATCTCAAGGGACTTCGCCTGACGCACAGAGTCTGTTCCCCGCCAGAGGCAGAGGGGGGAACAACAATGGTAGACGTCGCCCTAGAGGCAGGGGGGGGGTCCGCAGAACCAGGGCAATCGAAAAACCTTCTCTGATAAGCCCTTTCAGCATCCCTGAGGTGTTGCCCGACTGCCCACCTTCGGAGGCAGTCGGGGGAAGATTGTCACTGTACCCAGAAGCCTGGCTATCCCTGACTCAAGACAAATGGGTACAGTCCATCATTTCCGAAGGCTATTCCATTCCCTTCGTTCGCATTCCAAACCAATCAAAAAAATCCCTTCCAGATGTTCCACCCGCTCAAAGGGATCTTGCAGCTTTGGAAATTTCAAAGCTGCTTGCAAAAAGAGCATTTCAGCCAGTTCCAGCAGACCAGCAAGGATCCGGAATCTACTCCAGGTTCTTTTTAGTTCCAAAGAAAACAGGGGACTGGAGACCAATTTTGGATCTCAGTATCTTGAACAAGTCAGTCAAGAAAACAAGATTTCGGATGGTCACGCTGCAGTCCATCCTTCCCCTATTGGGAAAGGGAAACTGGATGTGCTCTATAGACCTTCAGGATGCGTACTATCACATAAAAATGAACAGACGCTCCAGAAGATTCCTCCGCTTCAGGCTGGGAACCAGTCATTTTCAATTCAGGGCCCTGTCCTTTGGTCTCACCACTGCCCCCCGGGTGTTTACCAAATGCATGGCAGTGGTAGCTTCTCACCTGAGACGTCAAGGATTCCAGGTGTTTCCATACTTGGACGACTGGCTCCTCACAGCTCCCACCAAGCATCTTCTTCTAATGGGCAGGGACTACACCTTTCGCATTTGTCAAAATTTAGGCATTTCAATAAATTGCGAAAAGTCTGCTTTGTCGCCTTGTCGTACTATTACCTTCATAGGCGCAAATCTAGACACAGTCAACATGTCTGCGAGACTAACAGATCAGAGAATAACAGACATACACAAACTGGTCTCGCTCCTCTTCAGCAGCAACAGAATCAAAACCAGGTTAGTTCTGAAAGTGTTGGGGATTATGGCGGCTGCCATACCTCTGCTTCCATTAGCCAGATTCCACATGAGAATCCTTCAATGGATGCTCTTCACGCAATGGTCATACCAGCAACTTCCGATGTCCCACACCATTATGATTACGCAAACATGCAGAAATCATCTTCTGTGGTGGATGTCTTCCCCTCAGCTCTTATTGGGAAGACCCTTTGTTCCTTCCTCCGGTTGCTACTCTGACAACGGACGCCTCCCTGATCGGGTGGGGGGGGCATTATCAGGGCAGAACTGTCCAGGGCACATGGCAACCAGACGAATGCCACCTGCACATAAATGTTCTAGTGATGAGAGCAGTGCTTTTAGCGTTGCAAGCCCTTCAAGACTCTCTTCCCTTGGGAACGATAGCAATCCAGACGGACAATATGTCTGTAGTGTGGTATATCAACAAACAAGGCAGAACCAGGTCCTACCCCCTGTGTCGAGAAGCACTCAGACTGTGGCAATGGGCGATTTCTTCTCAGCGGTTTCTGATAGCAACGCACATCCCCGGGAAGTCCAATTAAATCGCGGACAAGTTGAGCAGAGCTATTCTCATTCCTCACGAGTGGTCTCTGAAAGACTCTGTTGTGAGAGAAATTTTTCTCAAGTGGGGTCAGCCTTGCTGCGACCTTTTTGCTACTCCCCAAAACAGCAAGTGCAGAGATTATTTCACCCTATTCCCTTTACCAGGCCAGCCCAGCAGAGACGCTCTAGTCCAAGTTTGGCCCCGGGGACTTCTGTATGCATTTCCTCCCTTCCCACTAATCTCTCAAGTGATACAGAAAGCTATCGCTCAGAAGGCCTCATTGATCCTCATTGCTCCTTACTGGCCTCGACAGGTTTGGTTCCCCTTTCTACATCATTTTCTGTTGGAGCGACCTTGGCATCTGGACCTAGTTCCAGATCTTTTGATCCATCAGTCGGGTCAGTTTCATCGCTCCTTCCCTCTCTGAACCTCACTGCTTGGTTCCTCCAATTCCAACCTTAGCCAGGCTTCCTCAAATATCTCACTCTGTTCGAGATATTTTGATAGCTTCCCATAAATCTTCCACTCGAAAGATTTATTTGAGTAAGTGGAAACGTTTCGCCTATTGGGCTCAAGGAAAGGACATAGATCCTTTCACTGCTTCCATCCAAATGGTCCTTGATTTTCTAGCTGAACTCTTCCATGCAGGTTCATCTCCTTCTACTCTTAAAGTTCAATTGGCAGCTATTTCTAACTTTCATGTGGGCATTTCAGAGTCTGCCATAATGTCCCACAAGCTTTGCAAAGCCTTTTTGAAAGGAGTTTTTCTACTCAGACCTCCTATAAGAAATCCTCCTCCTCCTTGGGACCTAAATTTAGTTCTTAGTTCTTTGATTCTTTCCCCTTTCGAACCTGCAGCCTCCTGTTCTTTAAAATTGCTATCATGGAAGACACTCTTTCTGGTAGCTATTACTTCAGCTAGAAGAGTTTCAGAACTTCATGCACTCAGCTGTCGACCTCCTTATCTGTTGTTCCATAAGGACAGGGTATCTTTACGAACCAACCCGTCTTTTTTACCTAAGATAGCCTCGGCGTCTAACCTAAATCAAACCATTGACCTCCTGTGTTTTTCCAGAATATTCTAACAGGTCTGAACAAAAATTGTATTGGCTAGATGTTCATCGTCAGTTAAGGTACTATTTGGATAGAACTAAACAATTCAGAACATCTGACCAACTGTTTGTCTCTTATGCAGAAGGCAGAAAGGGACTTTCAGTTTCAAAGGTATCATTATCTAGATGGCTAACATCTCTGATTTCCCTTGTTTATGAAATTAGACACCAAAAGCTGCCTAACAAACCTAAAGCCCATTCTACCAGAGCTTTGGCTACTTCTATAGCCTTCCAAGACAGACTGCCTATTGACACCATTTGTGCAGCGGCTACTTGGGCTACTCCTCACACTTTCATTTCTCATTATAAGTTGGATTTAGCTTCTAGGCATAGAGCTAACTTTGGTTCCACTGTTCTCAAGAGTCTGTTCCGTTAGGCCACCCGGGACAAGGTGCTAGGGACGCGGTCCCATCCAGCAAGAATGAAGGCGAGATAGACAACTTAACATATAGAAGTTATGTTCTTACCATAACGCTCCATGTTAGTTGTCTTCTTCTCGCCTTCTTCTTCGCGTCCCACCCTCCTTCCCCCTGGCTTGGACAGACCTAGAGGAGTTTTGATTGTGACCTCTCTTTCTACCACCTCTTTACTTTAGGTATATGCTGCTGTGCATATTTTCCTGGATCAGGATGTAGGTCACCCTTCTCTTCTCCCTGGTTTATAGAGGTGGACTTTGTTTATAGTTATTCTGTTACTATTATAAGCTGGGCCTAGCTTACAAACGAGATCTGAGGTAACTCACGCCTAGCATTGTGGGATATAAGGGGAGCCTCGAGCCGGTGGAACCAACTCTCGAGCTTTTAGAGTGGCCGAGTCGGAGCCGAGGTCGGCTCCGAACCCATCCAGCAAGAAGAAGGCGAGAAGAAGACAACTAACATGGAACGTTATGGTAAGAACATAACTTCTATTTTCTCCAGTTGTTACACCATTTTGGAATGAAGTGCTTCTCTGTATTATGAATGCTATTCACATTTGTAGATAAAAGGGCAAAATTATCCTTTGTTTTTTGGATTTGCATTCTTTTTTTTTTCTTTCCCTGTGGTACAGTCTTACACAAACAAACATATTTGTTTAACCAAAATCTTCTTGTCTGTCATGTTGTAATACAGAATACCCATTTTTCCTTCCTTCCTTCTTACCAGTGCAAAATGCCCCACTCCTTTCCTTCCTTCACCACTAAAACTAGACTCTTTACCAGCCCTCCCATCAGATTTCCCTTCTCTTTGTTGCTGTTTCAAGTTTAAGGGATCTGAGTGCCATGCTCTGTTTACTTAATTCTGTATCTTCTTCCTCATTTATGTCTTTTTCATTTCCTTCCTGTAATTATCTTTATTTCTCACAGTCAAACTATCAATGTTCTTACTTATTACACTGTCTGAAAATGGGAATGTGTTTCTTTCACAAATGCCCAACTTCCTCACACAAAATACATTTTCATTTTGTGACTTTAATGACCTAAGTGTTGCTCACTTGCTCAGAAAATGCTTATTTTTGGCTGACCACTGTAAAGTATGGCTCCCCTTACACCATCTACATTCACAGTTCATTCAGTGTGCTTCATATCTCCATTTACAGACAAACTGTTGCCCAGATTTCTTAAGCCCCTGTCCAACTTTCTTTCCCCGAGCATTTCTTTAGCTGAAAATACTTTTTGCACACAGACAAGAAATTAACAAATATGTTTGTCTCTAAAATATCATTTCTAAATTGTACTTCAGGCTTTTTAATGTTAGTGTGTTAGATGTAAAAAATAAGTAATTGTTCAATGGATAAATGTCTTTCTTTATGTGCAACCAGTCTCAGAAAGTCGTTGATTTAAATGATTCAAAGGTAACCAAGCAAAATGCTCCTTTACCTTCGTGTATGGATGAGCTAATGTCCATAATGGTCAATTCCAAATGATTAACAAGCAAATCCCATACAATATATGTAGTTTTTGTTGTTGCTTTACTGCACAATTGATGAAATTAACAGCTAGTTTTTGTTGAAGACTCTTAACTAGCTTCTGCAGCCACTGCAGCATAACTTAACTCTTCCCTGTGTAGTGTGATAACATCATCCTTGTACTCTTCTGGAACAGTACTTAATCCCATAGTCTCTGATTCCATGTCTGTACATTCACTGTCAATGAATGTACATTGTTCTACTGCCTTGGACCATGATAGCACATTTTATCTTTCTGGTTTCTGTTTCTTCCATTATATGTTCAAGAGTATTGTCATCTATGCTTCCCTGGCTTACCTCCGTCATGATGCAATGATTGTCACTCTGGTTTTCAGTTATTTTATCCAAGTTCTCATTTTCCTTATTACCACTGCAGTCCTTCATTATGTCTGTACCTACCAGCACAATTGCAGCAATCCCCGCCATCTTCTTAGGGAAAATAACAGCTCTCCCTACAGAGTTAGAAGGGTGGAAGTTTAATTATGTTTGCTTATTTCAGATCAGAATAGAAGAAAATAAAGAATTAGAAGAACTTAAACGTCTACAGTTCTTATTTGCAAAATAGAGTACATCAGAACATATGAAATAGACCACAGCTTACGATAGAAGACTTTTGCAAACCTCATGATCCAAATATAAACAACAAACGCAGTAACTGCAAATCAGTACATTTTTCCCCTTGCTAGTTCTATAAAATAATAGTTCATTATATAAATCTGACAGTGTCAGTGGAAGATATAATTATATTGAGAAAAAAGCTTGCCAAAAACCTATACCTGTATACATTCTAAAAATGTTTGTTCAATATCTTCTAAAACTCTCAAAAACATAATATTTGTTGCAGCATTTCTAGAACATCAAAGCTTTAACAGTGGGATCCTGTTTATCCTATATGTCTGAGTTGCCTGATGGGTTTTTGTGCCACTTATCAGATCCAAGCATGCAAACGTAGTGCTCGAGCCTCTTGCTCCTGTACATCTTTGCCTCCCATAATGCCCTTGGGCATGAAGCTCCCACAGATCTCATTTGCCTCAACAACATTCAGACATGATCCATTATAGCTGCAAACTAAGTGCTTCTCCTTTAATATTTTGATGTACTTTTTTCAACTTTTTTGGTACTTTTATTTAAGTATGTTTAGTCATGCTTTCTTCAGTTTTTGGATGGATAAGTACTTAAGAGCCCGCCCCCTTTTGCCTTTTGGCATCATATGGGCTTTGTCATACCACCGCTATTTGGGGAAAGTAGTGAAAGTAGAAAGCATTGCATGCGTGTGTACATATATACACAAACGAGTTTATATAACAACTGAATTTGATTGAAACACAAAACATCAAACAAACTCACCAGTGATTACCATTAATCACCACTAAAATCATCACAAAAAAGTAACTGTAAATGTAAACCAATAGGTTCCACTTGCAATTATGAAAAGTAAAACAAAAAAGACGCGTTTTATGTGTGGAGCTTTGCACCCCCCATAAATTAAATATACTAAATCCAGGGTTTCAGACTTGAAAAAGGACAAAACCCAATGAATTATACAACTGCTAATATAATGAACTTCGACCATTTCATAATTTGACAAACTGTACCAATGACAGAAAACACCACCATTTCACCACATGATAGCATGTGCAACAATAACAAGTATAGCACTTGTACACATGCATTGAGAGCGGGAAAATATTTAGTTCTTTGAAGGTTGTTTCTCTTTGTTATAGCTGTTTTTGTGCCTGTGTTGTATTTGATGTTCCTTTCTTTGTGTGTGTGTGTGTGTGTGTGTAGAAAGAGTCAGAGAAAAAAGCTTGACAAAATTCCAGAAATGTGGCCACAAGATTCTCCCCAAGACATCCATAGTGTGTGTAGTTTGTCTGGGTGTGGACCATTTACACACAGGTATTAACATTTGCTAGGTCTTTGCTTGAGGCCCTCTCAGAACAAAGAAACAAACCTAACATCGTAGGGCTGAGACCAATAAACCCCGGATACTGGATTATAAGGATAGAGGTTATCCCTGAGAAAAGAGGGACAAAGGTGAGCTGAGGAAGAGCAAAAATGATGATGTTGCTTCATCTTTGGCACCAAAATCGACTAGCTGCAGAAGTGTTGGAGCCCATAATTATCTCTGACAAGTCTCCTAAGAGGCTTAAGAATCAAGCCCCTTCGGAGCAAGAATTAACATGCTTGCCTTCTAGACCTCCTACTGTGCTTCTTGCATATTATTCAGGTCCTTCAATATTGCTGCAGATGTTGAAATGGAACAAATCTTGCAGATGTTCTTGAAAACACAAATTGAGATGGGTATCCTCCTGTCCCCCTCTGTCTGGAGGGTGGAATGGGCAGAGCCTTCATCTCTCATCCTTGCTCCTTCTCCAGTCCGTGTCTTGGCACTGGTGGTATTGGACCTGACACTGATCCTAGGACCTGTTCCCCTTGCACTGACAAGTTCTCTAACCCTGGTCACCAAGGCATTGCATCAGACACACTCTACTCATACAGTTTTGGAGCAGAGTGGGTCTCCGCCCCAGTGGTTTGAATCAGAGTCTTTGGCACCATCCTTGGAGCAGTCATGTAGGCCTCCATTTTCATTGCTGGAGACTTTGGCCTTCGTGGCATTCAGTGTTTATCCACTATTCTGGGCTGTCCATTTTGTTACGTTCAGTTATCCTCTTCTCACTGTAGTCCAGGCTTTCTGCCAGGTAGGTGGCTTTGGCACTGGATGGGGGTTTTCTTGGATCTGCAGATGTTGGATCAACCTTCAAAGTTATGGAAAGGATGACTGCTTCTCCCCCAACGACAGAAATTCAAGCTCCACCTTTGGACACTCACTCTTCTGCATGTCAACCTCTTCATGCATCCACAGGTTGGACCCAAGGGTCTGGCTTTAAAAGGTCCACCCCAAAGCATATTCAGTCCTCTGAGGACTCTGTATCCACCATCTTCTGATGTACTAAGAAAATGGATGTGTAGAAAAAGGCAAATTGGCTTTCATTTGGAGTTGGTCTCGTCTAACATGGACTATTATGATCCAGAGGGCCCCCCACAGTCCCCTCTGGAGGACGTAACCTTCGGCGAAATTTTTGAGTTAATGTGCCCAAGGGAACATTGGCTTACAGACCCTCTCTTTCAGGATGTAGAGGCCCTTATTGAGGCCTACAAATTGGCACCCTCTACTACTTGTGTTGTTCCTCTGGTAGACTGACTAATTGACCTGTCAGGAGATCTTGGCAGGAATCTAACATATATGAGTCTGTGCTCTAGAAGCTGAACAAGATTTTGAGACCCCCCCCCCAAGGAACGACAGATTTGTATGAAACATCCCCTCGTTGATTCCACTCTTGTGGCAGCTGCAACTAAGAGTTAATTTAATAGAGGATACAGCTACTGCCATAAACCCAAAAGGGAGTGATGGGCAATGGACAGATTAGGAAGTGGGTGTATGCTTCAGATACATTTGCTATCAGGACCTTGAACTATGCATTGTTTTCAAAGAGACCTGGCTCAACAGGCACTGTCATCTTTGGTAAGGACTCCTACCCCAAAGTGAAGGAAACAGAAGCCACCTTAAATATGTCAAAATATGCCACCTTTTCATGCGGCTGATGCACAGTGCGACCAGTGGAGCATCTCCTGTGGTGGGGGCAAGGGCAGGCATCTTTGTATGATGAGTCCTCCTTGTTTGGTCCTCAAAGAACAGATGCAGAAGTGCAAACAAGATGGTAAAGCATATTCTACCATTGGAATCAGATTTGAAACCCCCCAATGATTATAGAATAGGAACTAATAAGGGTCCAAATTGTTATGGTTCTGAAAATCTGTGTGACCCCTTTGACTCCACTTCAAATAGGGTGGCTGCAGCAGAGATGGCCCCCCCTTCAATGGCCACAGACCCAGACGTAGATGTAGTTCACAAAATCTGGGATATTGTTAGCTGTTCTCTGATGGGCAACTGAGCCATCCCTGAAGGGCTGTCTGATAGCTCCCCTTTGGAGGCAGTCAGGGATCAGTTATCCCTCTTTTCACGAGCATGGATGGCCATTATGTAGGACTCCAAGATATTATCCAGAGGCTGTTTAATTCCCTTTTCCCAGTGCCCACCTCGGATGACTTCATTGCTTCCATATGTATCACCTTCACCAGAGAAAAGTGGCCACAGGGGAAATTCTGTCCCAAAAAAGAGCTATCAAAGAGTTCCCACCAGATCAAACAGGTTCCAGGATATTACTCAAGATTTTTCTTGGTTCCCGAGTACCAAGATGGCTGCACACTGGGTAACAGCTTGTTTCTAGCTCTCCCAGTGTGAAAACATAAACTCAGCAGAGAAGGCCTGTAGACTTGTGTTTATGGGTGAATTTGAGTAACTGGATAGCAAGTACACTGCCTGGATGCCAGTAATAAAGACGTACAGAAGACCTGGAAAAAAATGGCTACAAAAAGTGAGGAAGAAACGCTGACTAGGGAGAGTTCTGCAGCTGTTCAGCAAAAAGTAATGCAACCTTCAGACATGATTTCCAATAACCTACAGGATGATATAAGATAACTGCATACAGACCTGGTTAAAATAAACAACACACTGATAGAGTATTTTCACACAAACAAAAGGCTGGAACAAATGGAAGAAGCTTTAAGCAGATGTTCAGATGAGATGATAAAACTGCAAAAATCAGAGGTTGAAATGAAGAAGAGGCTGGCTACATACGAGTCTGCTCAGGAAGAGATGTTTCAAAAAATAATAGGATTAGAGGACAGAACATGTAGGGAAAACTTGAGATTTTCAGTATACCAGAGAAGCTGGAAGGAGCAGACTGCATTAAATTTATGAAAGCACAAATAAGCAAATGGGACTGGTATTCCACAGCAGGACTTGTTAGTTGAGCAGTCGCATTGTATGTATGCTCCAAATCTAGCTATAAGAATGCAATCTAGACCTTTAATAGCAAGGATGCAATCCTACCAGCAGAGAGATGATTTTGTCAAAGCTGTGGTAGAAGGACAAAATACTAAAATTAGGTGACAGCAGAGTACTTGTGGAGAATGATTACTCGTACACCAGGCAAAAGAGAAGTAAATTCATCCCTTTAAGAGAATGTCGAGATGCAGGTGTGAGATTCAAACTGCTGTATCCAGCTGTCTTCAAGATATTTTTCTCTGGAGGGACAAAATCAATTTTTGATGAAGTGCATGCTAAGGAGGAAGTACAAAAGTTTGTCTAAAAAAAACGAGCTGTGAAACAGAAGATTCGGCTTCTTGTTCCTGTGGTAATAAAAGACCACAGAGAGACTGCACCTATGAAACCTTTTCCAGTATTTCAGTGGAAAATGTTGGAGAGAAGGAAGGGCACATGAAAGTTGACTAGAAGAATTAAGAGTACATTGGAAATGAAGCAGAGACAGGATTTGGGTGATGAAGAATAATAATAAAATCAGTAACTTAATGTTTGATTACAATGCAATAATTATATTTGTGAAATATAACAGCACAAGAAAATCTGGAAATATTGGACTTCTTAAATTTGCTGAGTGGGGGACTCTAAAGTATATGCCCTATTTCATGTTATTAATGTTCGGAACAATGCTTTGGCAAGGGGAAGAGGGGAGAATGTTAACTGTATGTGTGTTGCATGGTTTTCTTTGCATGCTATTTTTGGGTGTAATGGGGATTGTAAATGGGTGTTTTTATTTTTCTCTCCTCTTCTGTTTTTCTTTTTGTGCAGTTTTGAGAAACATGGGCAATGTAATAAGGAAAAGGGAGCCTGGTTATGGGGGCATTACAGAGTTCAAATTAATGTGCTTTTTTCATTCTTGCATGGGGAAATGACTGATTAAGGACCTTTGTTTTAAGACAGAGAGCAAGTAAATGAAAAAGAATATTGAATATTATAAGTTTTTTTTCTAGCACTTGCAAATATGTATACTAAGTAGCATTTCTGCAGCTGGTCTTCATGCCTCCCTGGAGACAATCCGTTAAAAAAACTGGAGACAGTCTGGTGGAAGGTGATTGGCTGAGGGGAAAAGAAGAAAAAAAGAACAGACAAATTGACTAGGGCATAATGTTCCCTGAAATCAATCGGGGGTTTTCCCAGGTGTGATAGCTTTAAAGATGATACCAAACCATTTAGACTTGAAGTAAAGTTCTCAGTTGTTTTTTAAATGCAGTGGGGATACTAATATAAACAGGTGCTTTTGTTTTTTTTTGTTCAGTTTTGAGAAATGTAGGCACTGCAGTGAAAAAAAAAGAGGAGTGGAAGAGATGGGGGAGAGTGGAAGGGTCTGGTTAAGAAGAGTTTGACCAAAGAAAAATCAGTTTGCTTTTTCCCATGCTTGCATAGGGAAATGGCTGGGTAAAAACTTTAGGCGTTATCCACTTACAAAGTTTATTACAAAGCATGTAAATGAAAAAGAATATTGAATATTTTAAGGCTTTTTTTCTGATAAACAAGGTACCCTTAACAGTTTTGTGTCTGGTTTGCATGTCACTAGAAGAAAATTTGATAAAGAGAAATGGCTTGGAGAAAGTGTTTATACTGAAAGCATTCAAGTGTTTTCTCAACTGGCAGAGTTATAAAGATATCCAAAATCAAGTATCACTTAATAGCACAGGCTGTATCGTGCATCTTAGCATGACTAACCTTTCTTTTTGGTTAACTTTAACCTGTATGTGCAGCTATAAACTTAGAACTTGTGTTCCTATTAGGAAGCAAAACATCAATATTTGAAAATGTACATAATTTTGTTTTTTGCTGTAGAGTTCATAGGTTTTAGGAAGTTTTTTTTTTCTGGGGGGGGGGGTGTTCTTTTTAAGGGCTTTCAAAAAAACAAAAAGTTGTGTAGGATGTGACATAGGTAAAAATGGATATGATGTGAAAACAACTCTGTAAAAGACCAACCTGCCGAACAGTATATACATGTCATATAAAAGTTGAAACTAGATATTCAGCAAAAGAGCAGTTATATATAAAAGGTGGTAATAAGTATGCAAGAAAAGTATGCTTTCTGTAGTTAATCGCTTTCAGTCTGAATGGTCTTACTAATATGCACAAAAAGGAAGAGTAGTGAACTATATTAAAAATGTACAGTGCAAATAGCTATGCTACAGAAGACACACCTGGAAAAAGCTGAACATTTGAATTTGATAAAGGTTTTCAGGATGGTGGTTCAGTGGAATATCTGGGGCAAAGGAAAAGAGGAGTCCTTGTATTATTTGCAAGAGGAGCTCCAATAGTGATAGAAGAGGAAAAAAAGATGATAATGGAAGATACATAATACTAAGGGGTTACTGGCTAGGGAGGATTATACTGGCATGCATTTACACCCCCCCCCTAAAACTGCTATAATGGAGCTTAAGAAAAATTCTTGAAGAAATAATCAGCTTTCAGCAAGGAATATTACTTATAGGTGGAGACTGGAATTTGGTTTGCAATAGTGAAGATGTGTCTTGGGGGCATATAATGAAAATATAACAAGGGAGGGTAGATTTTTGGAGAAATTTATGAAAATGTTTGGCATGGAAGATGTGAATTCAGTACTGGAGCTGTGAGAGAATTTACATATTACTCACCAAGATACAAAAACTGGGCTAGGCTACATAGATTTTATATATCATGAGAGCATGTGCATTTAATTGAAGGTCTTGAAATGTACCCAATAACTATTTTAGATCATGCACCAATAACTAAAATAAAAACGTAAGGTAATGAAATGAAAATGAGAGACTGGCGCTTTCCCGCCTACCGATTGAAAAGAGAGGAATTTAAGGAATGGGTTGTGGAATTAATTTAGGTGCTCCCAGAGAAGATAGAATTCTCTTCTGAAAACATAGCTAAGGAGTGGGATAAAATTAAAGTGGAGTTTAAAACTAGGTTGGAAATAAAAGAAAGGGAGATATGGTTAAACAATAACAATAATTATTTAGAGGGATTGACAAATGTTAAAAGGGGAATCTCTCAGAACAAGAAAAGGAGCAACTGCAGAATGCTGAACAGAAAATAAGGGATGACCTTGTTAATATGCACAAGTTTAGAAAGATTGCTTCTAGAGCACAAAAACGTCTAGCACAACTCGGGCAACAGAAAGTGGAAAGGGCAGTCACCAAGCATAGGGAGCCTATAACAAGGGAGATTACGAGAGACCCTGTAGAAGTATTAAAAATAATTTTGGAAATTTTATGAAAATTTGTATAAAGCACAGAAATATGGAAATTAAGAAAAGGTACGAATGGAAATGTTTATGGAATAATTAAATATGCCAGAGTTAGAGGTAGATGAGGCCCAATTACTAACAGTTAGCCATTTTGATCTCATCCCTTACTATCCTATGTATAACCAATCTACAGGAAATTCCCCAGGAATAGATGGTATTCCTGTGAAAGTTTGGAAGTTAGGAGGGGAAAAAAACTGATATGGAAGGTGTTTAACAGTATTTTAAGAGGAGAAGTGCACATACAATACACGGTATTCCATTTTTAACTCCACTGTGGATTACCTGCTGTTATCTATTTGATTATTTTGTAGGCTGTAGTTTACAGTTCGATGTTTATTACGTGAACTAAGTGCATAACATAATTCAGGAAGTGAACATCACACCCTCCACACTGCAAAGTTTCTTGGTTTGTTTAGGTTGCATACTGGGTTTTTCTGAAACTTCGAGGGATACTACGGATTTCTCTTTTTGCATAATAAACACATCCTTACCTAAATGCATCTGCTTAATATATTTCTTAATTAACCAAAATATATCTGAGACTCCTGAACCTCTAGTTATTCCTCATAGCTCACCTGATAACTGGTTCTCAGTCTAGACCTGCATTCTTTTTATATTATGTAAACTAGTACCTTATAATTACAATTTAGTAGTGAAATGGGTCTCTAGTAATTCAAACATGTCTCATCTTTACCTTTCCAAATCAACGTCAGTATGGTACTATAGCAATATTCATATAAATAATAGGGCATCCTACTGAAACCCATTTATTAATTTCTTACACAAAATTATCCCTGTGACGACCCCCTTTCTGGTCCAGTAATCAGTGATGGACCAGAGTATAATTTTGTATAACAGCATTAATTCCTGTACTGGCCCTTCCAACAATGCTTGCAGGACTGATACAGTTTTGGTTGGTTAGTTTATTGCCCAGTACAACATGGACAGTAACTTGATTAGAGATATTCTTTATAAAAATGTAGTTATTTTGAAGGATGATAGATTGCTGGTAAAGTGAGTGAAAAACTTCTCATTACCTTCAGGAAAGGAAATAATGTGTAAGTACTTGGGTGGGCATTTTGGCACTAATAGGAAAAATTATCATACAAATTTTAAGATGTCTAAGTGTGGGAGCTGTTCTGTGTGCAAATGTATTCTTTGTTGTGAGCAATTTACTATTAATGACTTTATAAGATGAAAGAAGCATGTAACTGCTTTACTAAGGTGTTTATGCTGCTTTGTGTGACTGCTCAGCCTATTATATAGCCAAAATAGAACACTGTTTTAAAGATTGTATATAGGAACACAACAATGATATTAAGTACAAAAAAAGAAAGCAGTGCTTTAGCTAGATGCACTAGCATCTTTCCTGGACAAACCTTTAGACAGAGTGCCAATGGATCTGCGTCATGGTCCTTGACAGCTTTTCGAAAAATGTGACTTGTATTGGCAACTGCAATTAAATGCTGATAGCTGTCAAGGGCTTAATCGTTTTACATTTATTTCCTGTTTATTAAAATTGAAGGCTTTAGAGAGAGAGAGAGAGAGTTTTATTTAAATGTTATTTAAATCTTATTTAAGAAGTAAATTTTTTTTATCTGTCATCTCTCTCTTTTTTTTTTTTTTAATGTGTTTTGTCTCTCTCTTTTTTTTTTTTGCTTTGCCTAGAACTTGGGAACCAGGTGATCATGTGATTTCTGTCATGTGCCTTTTTCTCATGTGATTTATTTTACCATATGACTTTTTACCTGATGCTATTTAAATGGAGTTCAAACAATGTGGTTTTATCTGAAGTTTGTATTTAATAAACAAAAGTGCTAATCTACCATTTTTGTATTATTTTGCATTTTACTGCACATTTATTGGCTGTTGTACTTGTCAGAGTCTCTGTGGCCTGCAGTTTTTTTATTTTTATCAGTATTCAAGAGCCTGAATCCTCGCCACTGACACTGGAGAGGGATGTGCACTTGGAATACAAATGGATACACTCAGTATTTCCAGATGCAGACTTCTCTGCATCAAGCACAGTTTCTCTTAAGAGCATACTAGGAACACACTCAGCTTGGGGTCTGGGGTCTGGATTTCTCTGTATCTGTCTCTCTCCAGGTTCCAAATAAGACTCCCCACTGGTGCAGCTGTAGGGTTAGGTCTTCAACCAAGTGTCCAAGCCAAGTTCTCCAGCACCCTCTCTGTAAACCCAGTGCTTCATGTCCCATTCCCAAGTAGCTGACACAGATGCACACTCTCTCTCTCTCTCTCACTCACACACACACACACTCTGACAGATTTGATTTTACACACTCGTAAACACACCTGGGAAAGGCTGGCACAGATTTACCCGCTGTGCCACCTTCTGCCCAGAATATAAGGTAGTTATCACTGCCACCAGATACTCCACAATCAGCTCCTTTAAGGCCCTTAACAAAGGGTGTCCAATTATACTGCGTAATACTAATACTGATATAAATGTTAGCAGTTGACCAAGACAGCTAGGCCTTCTGGAGTGGCCCAGACAGTGCCACCAAATAATTATAAGCCCTCTCAAAGGTTAAATACTTTCTACAAGGACCAGCCACAATAAACATTTTAAATGTATTTAATGAGAAATAATAAAATAGCATGAAAATACTGAATATATATTACCAGTAAACCACAGAGTTCAAAAAACAGGGAATATCGAAAACATTGATGAACAGACTCGGACAAATAATCCAGGAGAATTACTGTTCACTAAAAAAACTTACTTTATAGAGCAAGGCACAATGAAATATGTGAACAGCCTTTCTAGTCACATTCCCCAAAACAGAATGCTCCCTACTCGGAGTTTACGCCGTGTAAAATATAATATCCAAGATGGCTTGCAGAATGACCTCACCTGGCCACCTGACTCTCATTTCTCACAGTAAGCTCCTTTGAAGCTGAGACAAGAAATTAGCATAGATGGCTACAATACACATATTAAATGTTAATCCCAGTGCCTGGGGGTTTCCCATCTTTTTACTGAGGTAATGAACAAAGGCTCCTTCCAGACCCATCGTCTCCAGTCCTGTTCAGCACTGTGGGATTGTGGTTTTAATGGTTTGACAGTTCATTTACATTTCCTTTATTTTTCTTAAAGTTAGCTAGCTGGTTAACCTTTGCTGTCCCAATGTCCTCTCTTAAAACATATACATTTAATTCAGTTACAATAATACATGTACATTTCTTTTCATTCCAGCAGGGTGCACTGTTGATACATTTTAACACAAGCAAACCTCACAAATACATTTTCAGCAAAATCATCTGTACAAATCAGTTTGATATACAAATGACATATAATAATTTACAAAATTCTCTCTAGCTGTGGCAATATCTCCTATCATCACAATCCCATTGCCAGTTGTTCTCTGTTCTTTTATAATAAAATTAAGAAATACCATATTTTTCTGGTGTACAACTAATATTCACTGTTTTTTAACTCTAGCTTCAGTTTGCGTAAAGTAAAAGGTTTCTCTAATTCTTTGCAATTTACTTTACACTTAACATTGTCTGTTTGTTTTAGATCAACTTACAGAACATTTTTTAACTTATTTAAAAAAAAAACTTAAATTTGTTTTATAATGTCGCAAATAATGCTCACGCATCTTCCTTTTATCCTTCCCCGGTAATTAAGTTTTCTATACATCTATGCTTTTGTGTGGTTTTACAGTTTTATGTTTCAATAGGCAAAACATAATCCTTTCTGCTATTCTTCCAGATTTCAGTAGGCAAAACATAATCCTTTCTGCTGTTCTTCCAGATCTCAATTGATGTAACAGATGAGATGTTTTCTGCTCAAAATAATCTTGTATGTTTTGTTCCATAACATTTTTTTGACTTTTCTATTAAATAAATTATGATTATGTAAAGACAAGTGCATCGTACCCATTCAGGTTTTTGCTACCACTGTTATGCATTCTTCACTTATATTCTTCTGTTAATTTACTTTTAGGTCAGATCCATCATTCCATCCGATTTCAGATATGTAAATATTAAAGTAATATGGTCTCTCTTACTCAAGTCATATGTGATGTTATCTAAATCTCCCCTAATTTTAAATCATGTGGAACTGACTTGTTTACATATGTTACTGATATCAAGCCATATCTGTTGCATTATAGCCAGGAAAAAGATGTGCCACAATTTTGCTACCCCCTCCAAGCAATATACTTGTGGAAAATGTATAATAATTTCTCATGGCTGAACTTCTCCTTGTATAACTCCTGCCAGGCCTCTAAATTATACTTAGTACACCTCTCTCTCTCTTAAATTCCTTTCTTTTTGCTTCTTAATACTTAAGAAATTAGAGATGAAATCTCCATCATAATAATAAAAAAATCGAAGTGTGACCATATCTGTATTTTTTCCTTAATTTCTCCTACCGCCTGTTGCATACATACACATATTTATAATTTGGCAATTGACTCGCATCTGTCGCCAGTACTCTTCTTGGTTCTACAGCATTTACATGTCAAATTTTAATAATGTTGTTTAAAATGAAAGTAACTATCCCTGAGCATGACTGTGCACCAAAAGACAAACATTTTCTCCCTAAAAAGAACTTTAAGCATGTCTACTCACTTCATGTATCTCTCCTCTAACACTTTAGAATGTATAAATACAATAATCTAACTGTTAGCCCATTTAACTGTTCCTCATCTTAGCACAATAGATACAGCTATTCAAATTACTAGTTAATACTTGCATGTTTTATGCCTCCCCTTTACTTGAATTTTATTTTTCACTTTGGGTCAGTTTAACTTTCACTTTGGGTCAGTTTACTCGCGGTGGTGGTGCTGCGGTAGCGTTGTCGCCTCACAGTAAAGACGCTGTCTGGTTCGATTCTCAGCTAGAGCGTCTTCTGCGTGGAGACATGTGTGAATGGGCATACCTTCGTTGAAGGTTGTGCGTCAGGGCTGGTAACTCGGCATGTAAAAATCAACTACCAATCATTAGCGGACCGGAGTTCCGCTGTGGCGACCCCTAACCGGGAAAAGCCGAAAGACACAAACAAACTTTGGGTCAGTTTAATTCTTTACCATTTATTCATCCTTCTTATAATATGGCATTACTTTTCTCCTCAAAATTTTTTGTAAGCACAGAAAAATAATTCAACACTAATATGGAAGCCTGTTCAAAACTAGGCTGAGTGGTATCACCCTGATCAAACTTTACATTACTTGGATCCGTCTGTGGAATGTTACCATTCTCATTGCTGTGCATATCACTCTAGTTATTTTTTGGGTTGCCTACCCAAAAGTGATCTTTGCCCCACAACTATTGCATGTCCTAACACAGTTTTGTTTATTATGACTGATTTGTCCACAATCTTCACAAACAGTATCTAGACAATTCTTTCAAAAATGGCACATTTTACCACATAAAATCAGATGCGATGTTGTCAGTCTCGTCTTTATTCTCACTGATGGGTTGGATCCGGTCTCGACTTTTACATAAGCTTGAGGTCTTTAGCCAAACTCGTGGGCATTTCCCTACCCATAATGCAACTATCCTACTACCCCAGATCTCGTTTGCTGCACAGCGAAGAGGTTCCTGTTGGCTAAGCTTTGGGCTAAGTATTGCTAATTGTTTAATTATTGTCATTATCTTAGACCTTTCTTTTGTCAGTTTACCTTCTTGTTGCCAGTGTGAGTCTTCCCTACCCAGTTTCCACCTGTTTAAGTTAGGAGGTCATCTATGTCATTTGTTTCAGTTACAGGACGAATTTCACTTCCTTTTCTTCCCTTCTCTAATCATTCATTTTAGTTAGAGAATGATTTCCTCTCCCTTTCCTTCTCTCCTCTAATCTTCTGTTTAAGTTAGAGGATGATTGTTCTGTGCTCTAACAAAAAAAAAAAATAGTATTTGTAGTTAACTTAATTTGGTCATCAACTTGTGGGTTTCGGATCCAGTACGGATCTGAGCTGGCAGCTTTCCAAGCTAAGATCCGAGCTCCAAGCTCATCCCCCTCACCCATACTACACTGCAACCTCCTTCCAACCCCCAGATCTTGTTTGCCGCGGCTTCGTCAAGACGTGATCTCTGAGCTGCAGGCAGGTAGAGTGGGATCTTTTGGTCTAGCTTTAACTGTGCGATCTAAGTGTGTGTGTGTGCATGTTTTAGTCTTTTTCCCCTTGCTTCACCATCTGTTTTCCAAAAAAATTAAAAATTTTAGAGTTGTAAACTTTGTCTTAGTGTAGGCTTCCCCTTCCCGCCCTTGGTGTGTGTGTGTGTGTGTGTGTGTGTGGTGTGTGTGTGCGTGCATGTTTAACTAGGTTACTAGTTAGCCTTTGCTTGCTTTGTGGGGTGGCTATATCAGACTCCCAGAAGTCAACTTTCTCTAAATGCACAGAGTGTGGCCATAAGCTGTCCGCCGGCCGATGGTCCCACACTGTGCGTCGTGTGTTTAGGGGTTCCCCACCTTACTTCAGGCTGCAAGATCTGTGCAGCCTTTAATCCTCTTGGTCTGCGGGATTGCAGGGCCAAGTTGATTCTGGCTGATCTTCTCCCAGTGGAATCGTGGCTTCTTCTTCGGCCATAGCTGTGGCTGCACCAACTTCTGGTCCTCCTCCCTGTCCAGGACTCCCACTCCCACTTCAAAACAGGGCGATAGAGAGGCCAGGAAGGAGAAGCACAGCAAAAAAGAAAGGGAAAGAGAGAGAGAGACAAGCAGAGGGGTCATAAGACACCAGCGGATCTGTTGCCCCCCCCCCGGTCAAAGTGGTCTCTACTCCAGAAAGGGTTCCTAGGCCATCTTCCACTTGGCTCCATTCTCCAAGATTCTCCCTGGAGCCGGAGGAGGAGGCTCGGCCTGCTTCAAGGTCGTCCTCGCATTGGCCCTCCCGGACAGTGTCTGTGGCATCCTCCAGATCCACAAGAAGCCTCTGTGAAGCTGACATGGACTGGATGATAAGGTTCTTGCAGACTCAGTTGGAGATGGGAGTGTTGCTGGCTCCCCTTCCCACCGGAGCGGTGAGTTAAGCTCTGATGTTCGCCCCCGATAGCTCCTTCTCCGATCCGTCCCTGGGTTTCGGAGTCCCTGGATCTGAGAAGCCCCAGAGTCAGGGGGTCGGCGCCGATGGTTCCTCCAACCTCTATGCCAGCCATGCCCTCGAGTTTGTCATATCCTATGTCAGATCTGAGCTCTCTGAGCCGAGATCTGGGCGTCTGATCCGAGGGGATGAGTGTGTCATCAGCTCCATTGTGGTTGGGGCATACCATCCCTCTGGGCCCAACTGTTCTGGGCTCGGCTCCGATCCTCTCGTCAGATCCGAGGGGCACGGCTACTCATCCCACCAGTTTCAGGGAAGCCGGATCCCCTTTACTATTGTGGAGATGGTTCTCTCAGGAGGATTGAGCCCCCTCACTCTTTCCTCGGAGTCCACCCCTGCTCCCTCACAGTTAAGTATGTCTTCTATCATCCAGTCCTCCCAGGGACAGCCTGTATCTGATATGCCCCAGATGGTTCCCCTCGAGGAATAAGAAACTGTTTGTGAGCCCTCCCCAGAGAGCCCCCCCCCCCCCGAGGAGGTCCCTTGCAAATGCCAATGCAAGAGGAGGCACATGGACTCCCCCGAGTCCCTTATCGAGGATACTGACTTTGAGGAAGGGGAAGGCTCCCCCAGATCGCCTCTTGAAGACATCTCCTTCAGAGACATAATGGAAATTCTCTGCCAGAGGGGAGGCTGGTCCTCCCAAAAGCCTTCCTCAGATGAGTCGGTATTCTTGGAGGCGTTCTCAGGCCCATCTACTTCTTGGGTGCCCCACCCCGGCTGATCCTCTGGTGGGACCTCATCACCAAAGCTTGGAAGGAACCGGACACTGTACAGCCAATACCAAAAAGGCCAGATAAAGTGCTGAGCCCTCCTACTGACAAGCCTGCATGTAGTAAGGGTTCCGCAGTTGATGTCATGGTGGTTGCGGTGGCCACCAGAAAGGAACTGGTTCAGGAGAGTTCCTCGGTCTATCCTCCGGACAAGGAGTCTAGGGCGATGGATCGACTGTGAAAGCGGACGTATGCTTTAGCTACCTTTGCCATAAGGGTGCTGAACTATATGGCCCAAGTGATTAAGCTTCAGCGCAACCTTTTGAAAGACTACGCGGAGTCTCCCCCGGAGTCCATTTCGGCTGAGGATAAATGTTCATTCTCTGGGCGTATGGCCACTCTTAAGCCGGTTACTAACACGTCCATGCATTTACTCTCTCACATCACCGAGGGAGCTGCTGGGGTGGCCAGGTCCGGTATTGCCATGAGGCGTCATGCCTGGCTCCGGCTTTGAGATTTTTCGGGACCTTTCAAGGTGTCCATCGCGAATGCCCTTTTTGACGGTTCGACCCTTTTCGGGAAGACCATCCGAGACACGCTAGTCCAGAGTGAGAAAGACGGGAAGACACTGTCGGCCGTCGGGATCCGCTTCTCTAACCCTCAAAGGTCTTTTTCCAGGAATCAGCGAGGGCAGAAGTAGTTGTGGTTCTGGAAGTCTCAGCATTCCCGGGATGCTTCGGACTCCTTTTCCCCTAGAGGCAGAGTGGGATAAGATGGACGCCTGCCCAGAGGCAGAGGGGGACTGAAGAACTTGGGGTTACAGGAACCTTTTTTGGATTGACCCACGCAGCAGCCCTGAGAGGTTGCCCGACTGCTCCACTCTGGAGGCAGTTGGGGGGGGGGCATTTTTTGAAGCACCTTGCTCAATGGGAGTCCATAACATCAGACTGCTGGATGCTTTGAATAATATCCAGAGGTTATTCCATTCCCTTTATGAACAGTCCCTTAACTCTAAGGCGCCTCCTAGATGTTCCACCCACTCAAAGGGAGGCGGTAGCAGCAGCTTTGGAAATAGAAAAGCTGCTAGGCAAAAGAGCAATCCAGCCGGTCCCCCCAGACCAGTCCGGATCAGGCATCTATTCCAGGTTCTTTTTGGTGCCAAAAAAGACTGGGGACTTGAGGCCAATTCTTGACCTATCCACAATGAGCCTGTCCATTGCCAAGGAGAAGTCCTGGATGGTTACCTTAAAATCAATCCTGCCATTCTTGCATGAGGAAGACTGAATGTACTCGATAGACCTCAAGGATGTATACTACCATATCCTGATGGACAGGCGATCCAGGGGGTTTCTCCTCTTTCAGCTAGGAGCCAATCACTACCAGTTCAGGGCCCTACCCTTCAGTCTCACCACAGCCCCCAGGGTATTTACCAAGGTCATGGCAGTTGTAGCGGCCAACCTGAGGCTTCAGCGCATCTAGGTCTTTCCGTACCTGGACGATTAGCTCCTCACTGCACCCTCCAGGCATCAGCTCATTCAAGCCAGAAATTCCTTCCTTCAGTTATCAAATCTACTGGGTATTACAATAAACCTTACGAAGTCCTGTCTTCAGCCTCTTCAGATTCTGGACTTCATGGGGCGAGAATAGATTCTCTTCAGGCCAGGATATTTTTGACTCCAGACAGACTTTGGAACCTGACCCTACATGTCTTGGCACTTCTTCAGTCTTCTTCACCCCCAGCAGATTTAGTCCTGAGAGCCTTAGGGTCCATGGCAGCAGCCATAAATCTCGTTCCTTGTGCACATCTGCATATGAGAGTGTTGCAGTGGATGTTACAAGTTCAGTGGTCTCTGTTATACCACCCCTAAACTTCCCGATTCCTCTAAGCAAGGTGTGCAAAGCTTCCCTCATGGTGGCTTCAATCCCAGGATCTTCGAGAGGGACACCCCTTTGTTACACCCCCGCCCCAAGCCACGGTGACCATGGACGCCTCCCGTCTAGGGTGGGGAGGGGCATTGCTCAGGCAGGACTGTCCAAGGCATGTGGACCCCAAACGAGATTATTCTGCATATCAATGTTCTGGAGATGAGGGCGGTTCTTTTAGCATTGCAGGCCCTTCATGCTGCGATTCAGTCAGACAATATGTCAGTGGTCTGGTATTTCAACAAATGGGGGGACCAAGTCCTACCCACTTTGTCAAGAGGCCATGTGAGTGTGGGAATTGGCGATCTCCACCAACCATTTTCTGATAGCAATACGCATCCCGGGTTGGTCCAACATTTTAGTGGACAAACTGAGCAGGACTATCCTCTTGCCCTATGAGTGGTCTCTGAACCCTTATGTAGCGGAACAGATCTTCAGGTGAGGTCAGCCTTGCTGCAATGTCTTCGCATCACTGTCCAACGCGAAGTGCAGCAAGTTTTTTGCTCTGATTCCTTCTTAGGGGGAACCCCCCCCCCCAGAGACGTTCTTGTCCATGCTTGGCCACCTGGTCTTTATGCGTATCCCCCGCTACCTCTCATGACAAAATTCTTACAGAAAGCTTGACAGTTGGGGAGCAGGTTTATCCTCATAGCCCCATTCTGAACTCTTCAAATTTGGTTACCTTGCCTACGGTCTCATCTAGTAGCTCCGCCCAGGATATGAATCCCATTCCTGATCTCTTTTGTCATCCCTCGGGAATTCCTCCCCCGAATCTGGACAGCCTCAAGCTTACTGCTTGGTTGCTCCAGTTCCATTAATTGCCAGGACTCCCGATCTTTCTTCCCCTGTCAAGTCCATTATGGTGGCAGCACACAAGTCCTCTACCAGAAAGGTGTACTGTAGTAAATGGAGGCGTTTTTCCATTTGGGCTTCTCAGAGAAATTTGGATCCCTTTACCGCTCTGTTCCAGCAGTATTAGAATTTTTGTCTCAAATTTTCCAGCAGGGGGCCAGCTCTTCCACGGTGAAAGTCCAGCTGGCGGCTATATCCTATTTTCATGTAGGAGTAAATTCAGGTTCTCTAGCTGCTGCCAGAATTTGTAAGACCTTTATCAAAGGTACTTTTCTACTGAGACCTCCTATTAAGCATCCTTCCCCTCCGTGGGATTTCACCTTGGTTCTTCAGGCCTTAGTTGCACCTCCATTCGAACCCGCACCATCAGTTGATTTGAAATTTTTGTCGTAGAAGACAGCTTTCCTGATGGCTATCACCTCAGCCAGGAGTGTGTCGGAGAGTCAAGCCTTATGTATGAACCCCCCGTACTTAGTTTTTCATAAGGACAGGGTGTCTCTCAGGACTAACCCTTCTTTCCTCCCTAAAGTCGCTTCGGAATCAAACCTCAGTCAGTGTATTAATCTCCCAGTATTCTTTCCTAGCTTTCAAAATAAAGGGGAATACAAACTTCATTTGCTGGACATTCACAGGCAGTTACACTTTTACTTACATAGGTCTAAACCCTTCCGTAAGTCTGATCAGCTAGTTTCTTTTGCCAAACCCTTTTTGGGGAAACTAGTTTCGAAGGTGACTCTTGCTAGATGGATCCCTATTTGCATTTTGCAGGCATACAAGAAACATGGATTACTAGAACCAGCCCAGGATTCATGCTCATTCTACTTGTTCTATGGTTACTTCTGCTGCATTTTGGTCCAGAGTTTTCTTGGATGACATTTGTTCAACGGCTACCTGGGCTTCCTCTCACACCTTTATTACTCATAAGTTGGACATGATGTCTAGAGGAAGGGCTTCTTTTGGTTCTGCAGTGCTCCGGAATATCCTTTCTTGAGGGCCTCCCAAGAATGTTGGTAGCTGGGGACTCTGTCCCACAGGTTGATGACCAAATGAAGTTATCTACTTCAGATAAAGAAGTTATGTACTCACCATAGCATTTCATCTGAGTAGTTAGACTTCATTTGTCAGAAACCTTCCCACCCTCCTTCCCCCCTGACCTTGGTGGTTTACTTCTGTCCTTGGGCTCAGAGTTTCTGGGTCTGGTGATCCTAGTTTGTGTTCAGGTCAGGTTATGTCTCTTAGGTTGATGTGTGTCACGTTGTGGGTGGCAAACACGATCTGAGGGTTGGAATGCGGTTGCAGTGTATTATGAGTAAGGGGGAGGAGCTTGGAGCTCTGATCTTAGCTTGGAAAACTGCCAGCTTGGATACGTATCAGATCCGAAACCCACAGGTTGCTGACAAATGAAGTCTAACTACTCAGATGGAACGTTATGATGAGTATATAACTTATTTTTTCTCGTAGTATTTCCCCCTTCTTCTATTTCTGCTTCAGTGTGTTTGGTGTGTGTGTGTGTTTGGTGTGTGTGTGTGTGTGTGTGTGTGTGTGTGTGTGTGTGTGTGTGTGTGTGTGTGTGTGTGTGTGTGTGTGTGTGTGTGTGTGTTTAGGTTACTGTGTCTCTAAACGCAGAAAGGGAAACAATTAGGTTTCAAAAGGTGTGAAAAATGCAGGAAGAAGATGCCCCTTAGTGATTCTCACATTCTCTGTGTTTATTGCTTAGGGCCTCTTCATCTCCAAGAAAATTGCTGCATATGTTACAGTTTTAATCAGAGAGTACTTATGGAGCACAAGAATAAGTTGATTTTAAAGAGTTTATTAAAAAACCTCCCTTTTCAGAGGCTATTTCTTCAGAATCCTCAAAATCTCAGAACAAGACTCCAAAAAGGGTATCTTTGGCTCCAAAAGATTCGTCTGAGCCGAGACCAAAATCCCCCTCAACAATCCACTCCACCAGTATCTTCAGAGAAGAGAATGTCATTCCTGGATCCCAAGACTACATTAGAGCTGACAGAATCTTCAGCTCCTACGTCTTCTGCTCCGACAGGGACTCCACATCGGAGCCGATTGCTTTAACTTGAACCAGTGACTTCCCGACTCCCATCACCATTACTGGTTAAATCTAGATCCCCATCTCTTTCTACTTGGTCTACCAGGAATACATACGATGAAGACATGGATAGGGTTGTGTAGAGGTTGTTGAAGACTCTGGCCCTGGCCAAACTTCTGTTGGATCCGAGCCCAAAGGAATCTGATCAGATGCAGTCCACCTCTCTAGTAATTGTTCCTCCTCTGATCTGTCCTTCAGTTTTGGAGCCGTAAGACTCTGATTTCCAGATTTGTGTCTGTGTCAGCTCCAGGACCATCAGGTTCCTCGGAGCAGACATTTGCCCTGAGCGTTTCCCTCCATTCGGGGTAGGACACCTCTAGGAGCTGACACTCTCTGGTCAGATCCTCTGAGCTAACTCTGATCTCTCCGGATCTGACTCTGCCTCTCGGGGCTTTGGCACAGGTGATTTCTGCTCCTACCTCTGCTTCAGAGCTTCTGTCGCCAGTTCTGCAGATGCTTTCAGCACTGACAAACTCTTTGCCAGATGTGGGGGAGTCCTCTGGGCAGGGGCTGTCTGCCTTCGAAGTTATGAGGAAGGTTTTGACTCCTACCAAGTCTAAGGCACATCTTTCATCAGCTCTTCCTCCCTCTGTGGGCTAGTGTCTTTGTGCTCTCAGGTAGCCCTTCCACAGGATCGCAGAGACCCCAGGCCTCAGGTTGTCCACCAGGAGACTCATCTCTTCAAAACCTCTTCAGAGCATCCCACTGAGGAGGTCCCTCAGAAGAGGACCTGCAAGAGAAAGCAGCTTGACTTCCCAGAGGAGTCTGTCACATCAGACACTGACCTCGATGAGCAGAAGGGTCCCCAGGGTCACCTCCTGAAGATGTCTCCTTTGGAGACATCCTGGAATTATTAAAACAGAGAGGTGACTGGCAGTCCAACCCCATTTTGGCTGAGGAGTCAGTTTACCTGAATGCTTTTGGGTCTTGCCCTTCCCCCTCTCGGTGACTCCTCCTTCCGACAAGCTTCCGGATTTAATCTCTAGGAAGGCTTGGGAGAACCCAGATTCCATAGAGCCTACTCCTAGATGGCCAAAGAAGTTCATTACTGCCCCTAAGGATAAAGGGTTTCTGACTAAAGGAGTTGCAATTGATGCCATGGTCGTGGAGGCGGCCACTAAAAAGGAGCTATTCCAGACCAGCTCCTCTGTCCATCCTCCAAATAAAGACTCTAGGACTATGGATAGATATGAGAAGTGAGTGTTTTCTTCAGTGACCTTTGCCCTTCATTCTCTAAACTACTTACCCACTTCACTAAGCTACATTGGGACCTGTTAAAGGAACTCACAGAATCCCTCCAAGGAGCTTTAGCTGATGCAGTAGCAGATAAAGTTGATGCTCAGCTCGCTACCCTCAATTCTGTAGTAAAGTCTTCCCTGAGGCTGATATCGTATGCAGCAGATGGAATGAGTAAAGCTGCGGGTTCAGGTATTGCTCTTCGGAGACGGGCCTGGATGCACCTTTGTGACTTGTGGAGCCCTTCAAGTCTGCCTTTGTTAATGCCCCCTTTGACGATCTCTCTTTTTGGGCTGAAAGTAAAGGAAACTCTTACCAGGTGTGAACAAGAAGGCAAGACCTTGTCTGCTGTTGGAGTACATTTTTCTATGCCCACCAGACCTTTTCCAAAGGGTCAGAGGGGTAGTGGAAAAATGTGGTTCAGAAAATCCCATAGGTCTTTCCATGATGCACAAGGTGAAAGTTCCCCCAGGGGCAGAGGGGGGAACAATAATGGTAGATGCCGCTCTCGCGGAGAGGAGGCCTGCATAATAAGGGCTCTAGAGAATCTTTCTTTGAAGGGCCCAATCAGTGCTCCTGAAGGAGTGCCTGATTGCTCGCCTGTGGAGGCAGTTGGGGGTAGTTTGTCTCTGCACTAGGAAACCTGGCAAAGCATCACAAATGACAGACTGGTACAGAGTATAATATTCAGGGGATATGTCATTCCCTTTGCCTAACATGCTCCTATAAGCACATCAGTTCTGGACGTTCCACTCAGTTAAAAGGAACAGGCAATGCTCGAAATTCAAAAGTTACTAAACAAAAGTCATCCAATAAGTCCCTGCAGACCAGAAAGGATCTGGAACTTACTCAAGATTCTTTTTAGTTCCAAAAATCCAGGGGACTAGAGACCCATCTTGGATCTCATCATTCTAAACACGTCTGTGAAAAAGAGCAAGTTCCGGATGGTAACACTGCACTCGATACTTCCACCCTTGGAAAAAGGCAGTTGGATGTCCTCCATAGACCTTCAGGATGCATACTACCAGATTCTGAGCAAGGCGATCCAGAATGTTTTTACGCTTCTTGCTAGGAACCGGTCACTTCCAGTTTCGAGCTCTGTCCTTTGGTCTCACTACAGCCCCCAGAGTGTTCACCAAATGCATGGCAAATAGTAGCAGCTCAACTGAGATGCAAAGGATTCCATGTGCTTCCATATATGGACGACTGTCTCATCTCCGCCCCGACCAGGCATCTTCTTCAGAAAGCCAGGGATTACGTCATTCAACTTTGTACATCCCTTGGAAATCGCCTTAAATTATGAAACATCTGCTCTAGAGCCTTGTCAATCATTGGATTTCATAGTAGCACAAATAAACACAGTAATCGTGTCAGCAAAGAGTACATGATCTTCGGCATTGTGTAAGGATGCTGATCAAGAAGAGAAAGGCATTTGCCAAACTAGTCCTACAGGTTCTAGGCAAAATGGCTGCTTCAGTTGTGCTAATACCATTAGCTCGACAGCATATGAGAATCCTCCAGTGGCTAATTTTGACACTATGGTCTTTTTGGGATCTTCGATGTCGCACAAGATTGTACTAACTGACTCTTGCAAAAGAGACCTTCATTGGTGGCTCGACTCTCTCCTAGTCGGCCAAGGCCATCCCTTTCTCCCCACTCAGCCAAAGCTACAGTGATCTCGGACACATCCCAGATTGGGGGGGGGGGGGGCATTATCTGGGGAACACAGTCCAAGGCACTTGGCAAGAGCACGAGGCCCATTTGCACATAAATGCTCTAGAGATGAGAGCAGTGCTTCTAGCGTTGGAAGCATTTCAGAACTCTCTCCCTGTAGGTACAATAGCAATTCAATCAGACAACATGTCTGTGGTCTGGTAGCTAAACAAGCAAGGGGGAATTGGATCTTACCCCTTAAGTTGAGAAGCCCTTAGGGTCTGGCAATGGGCAGAGGCCTCCAACTGCTATCTCATAGCAATGCACATTCCAGGGAAATCCAACGCGATTGCAGACAAACTAAGCAGAGCCATTCTTTGGCCATATGAGTGGTCTCTGTCAGAAAGTGGCGGAAGAGATCTTCTGCAAATGGGGCCAGCCTTGCTGCGATCTTTGTGTCACCTGTCAATGCCAAATACAGCAACTACTTTGCTCTGATCCCCATGGCTGGGGAGTCACCAGGGGATGCACTTGTGGACTTCTTTATGCCTTCCTACCAATACCTCTGATCCCCAAGTTCCTAAAGAAAGCAAGCTTGCTGGAGACCACAGTAATCGTAATTGCCCCCATTGGCCTCGACAGGTATGGTTCCTCTTTATCCGGCCTCTTGTACAGCAGGGACCATGAATCCTGGACCCAGTTCTGGATTTGCTGACACACCCATCAGGAGAACTTCATCCAAGCATACACAATCTCAGACTGACAGCTTGGCTGCTCACTTCCCGTGATAGCCAGGTTTCCCCTGCTTTAGTCTCCAGTAAAACAGATTTTGCTTCCTTCCCACAAAAACTCTTCTCGGAAACTGTACAAGAGTAAATGGCAAAGATTTGTAGCCTGGTCTAATCTTAATCACATAGATCCATTCATAGCACCTTTGCATTATATTTTGGAATTATTAGCCAAATTATTCAATGAGGGAGCTGCTGCTGCTACTATTAGGGTACAATTAGCAGCTATCTCTAATTTTCACATAGGAGATAATGTTCATAGGTTCATACTAGGCTATCTGCCCTAGGGCATTTATAAGCCTAGCCAGAGTGTGTTTGGCTTTCGCCACCCATTTTAAATTAATTTTGCTATGCCCTTTTTCGAGGTTAGTATACTGTGCCTCTGTCTAACAGTGACACAGAAGTGATACCTGGGGTAAACCTACGATCTCCCATCCACTCATCAAGATTCCTCTTGAAGAGAGTCAATGAGGGACTCTGCCTAACCTGGACTGGGATTTTATTCCAGAGTGAAGGGAGCCTCTGGGTTATGAATCTGTCCCTCCAGCATGTCCTATTTATTTCAGTGCTGAGGTTCAAGTCTCTCGAGCGCGTAGCTCGATAGGATTTGGATTTTCTGAGGTGCAGCATGTCCATTAATTCTGGGTTGGACATGGCTTTATACGTCAGGCACAGATCGCCTCTGAGCAGGTGGTATGCCACAGAGTAGAGCTGGAGTTTCTTTAACCGGGCAGCATATGACATCTGTTTGAGCCCTTTGATCCTCTTGGTGAGGTACTTTTGGAGTCTTTCCAGTTGCTGCAGGTGTCTGGTAAGGTACATCCCAGAAGGGGCATTGTACTCAATTATGGGCCTGATGAGGGATGAGTAAAGAGGCACGATGACCTCCCCTGATCTAGATGTGAATCCCTTCATGATTAGGTGGGCTATATAAAATGTTTTTCTAACCACTTTGGCCACGTGGTTGTCAAATGAGAGATTGCTATCAACTTGGGTCCCCAGGTCCCTAATTACTTCTTCTGTACTTGATGGATTACCACGTATGTGGTAATTTGTGGGCACTTTGTTTTTGCCAAAGGGGATGACTATACACTTTTTGGCGTTTAGCTTGAGGCCATGGCTCTGGCACCAGTTGTCTGTTTCTATGAGGCCCTTTTGGAGGATGCTTGTGTCGGCTGGAGAGTCTATTTTGGCGCCCAGTTTGCAGTCATCTGCAAACTTGGTCAGCCACAGTCCTTCCGTGTTGGCCTGTACCTCTGAGAAATATATACCGAACAAGAGAGGTCTCAGGACTGAGCCTTGTGGGATGCCACTTGTAACTGGTTTGGAGTCTGACATGGCTGCAGCAATTCTAACCATGTGGGTTCTGTCCTTGAGCCAGTTTGCAACCCATCTAGTGACATAGGAGTTTTATATTTAAGCTGGTGAGCTTATCTATAATGCCCGAGTGGGGTATTGTATCGAAGGCTTTTGTGAGGTCCAGGTAGGCTGTGTGGACCACCTTCCCCTCGTCAATGACCTTGGTGACTGTTTCAAAGAAATCAACCAGGTTTAAGAGGCAGGATCTGCCCTTAACAAAGCCGAACTGGGTAGGATCCAGTGTCTGTAGGTCCCCAATATCTTTATTTATGAGGTTCATGATGATCCTTTCCATAGCTTTGCAGACCAAGCTAGTCAGGCTTATGGGGCCGATAGTTTCCAGGATCCGTTGAGATACCACCTTTGTGGAGAGGGACCACTGTTGCTGTACGCCACTCTTTGGGTACATATCATGTAGTAAGGCTGAGATTGAACAGTAGTTTTATGTTTGGGTTTAGCTCTTCTTGGAGTTCATGTAGGACGCAGCCCGGGACACCGTCTGGTCCCATTGATGCTGTGTTTTTTGCTTTGGAGAGGGCGGCTCTTACCTGAGCATCTGAGATGTCAGGGGGGGCAGCACTCTGCTGGGATAGATATTTGCCCTTTTCGTGGGGAGGGTTGGGAGAGGTTTGCGCTGAGCCTGTCCGCTAGGATGTTGGCAATGTCTGTGGGTTCGATGTATTTTTTGTCATTTTGGACTAATTCTGAGCATATCTGGGAATTCCCACCCAGGTTCCTAACATAACTAAAGAAAGCCTTGTGATTATCCATAGTGTCCTGTGCAATTTTTCTCTCGAAGCTGGCCTTAGACGATTTTATGAGTGCCTGTAGTTTTTTGCTAATACTGATCAGAGATGCCTTCCCTTTTTGGGATTTTGCTCTATCATGTAGTAGCTTCCTTCTTCTATTATATAGTTTGTTTATGGCTGGGGTCCACCAGACAGGACGTCTGCCTTTGGAGGATTGGGTCTTGGTTTTATTTGGGATTGCACAATCCATGTATTCCTGAAAGTGTTCATAGAATGCGTTTATAAAGGATTCTGCGGTCTGGGCCGTATTTTCCACAGGCTCGGGGGCTTTGAAGGATTCCACCTCGGTTTTGAGGGGTGTGAAATTTGCTTTAGAGAAGTTTTTCACTGTGGTTTTC